>NW_010110588.1:68978-70477 GCF_000699245.1 Pterocles gutturalis
TTCCTGCTGCTAACGATGCACTGCACAGGGACAACCCACATAGTTAAAAGTATAAACAGTACATATTAGTTATGTGAAAAAAACAAACAAACAAACAAACAGTGAAAGGACTGTGTGTGAAAGGCAATGGGAAGTGAACGAGCAGCAGGGAGCAAACACATTCCTTCAAACAAGGCTCATATTTGGGATATCGAAGGCAAGATCTCACTTCACTTAATGATGGTGAGATATAGTGATATTACAGAAGTAGCTTTTCCTTAGTATGAATATACATTAACCCCCTAACAGCTCAGCTCATCTACAAATCAGTTCTTTTTCTTCAGATGCAGACTACAAAACTTACAAAATCATACACAGAGCCCTCAGGGGGAGAAAAAAAAGTCACTGCCAAGAGTATTAACTCTTACCATGCTTGATAACTACAGTACAAATGGCATAGAACATTACAGCAAGCAACATTTCATTTACACAGAAAGAATTTACATATAAACAATATCATACGTAAATTGTTTCTATGCAAATAAATAAACAAATATGCAAAATTTCCCCCAAAATTCACATTGAAAAGCAGAGGTTTGCAAATTAATTTGCACAGAGCAAAGCAGCTACCTATTTAAGGAAGACCTTCAGAACACCTTCCCTGCTACAACATCTCTGTAGACCGAGGGACAGCATAAAAGCAGAGACTTCAGGGCCCAGAAAACAAAAACATTTAGGCATCTTTCTGCTAAAGTAGCTTTGAGGATCTGGCTGTTGGTCATCCTCAACAGACTGCTGAATAAGATGTCTCAAGAAGGATCTGCCCAATGCTGCTGAGCCTTTGGACATGATTTCTGTCTCTGAATACTGAAAATCCAAAATCCTTCGGCTCAAAATACACTCACAGCAACAGTGCAGAAAAGTGTAGAAACAGCTAAAAATAAGCGAGTGCGGCTGCCTCACTTACGAAAGCATATGAGCTGCATTCATGATTCTGCTGGCTGACAGACAGACCCACAGCTCTAACAAGCTGAGAAACTGTATTCCCACTTTGCTGACTTACCAAATCATGTCACGTTTGGTGTTCCGAAACGGTGACTACAAAT
Organism: Pterocles gutturalis; assembly: GCF_000699245.1. Lineage (NCBI taxonomy): Eukaryota > Metazoa > Chordata > Aves > Pterocliformes > Pteroclidae > Pterocles > Pterocles gutturalis. Next base: position 70,064 of record NW_010110588.1, read on the forward strand.
GTGCCAAAGCACTACTGACACCAAACTAGACAAGTTCAAATCAAAACGAGCTGTCCTGCAGTGGGCTCAATCTACAGTAAATACGAGTTCCTCTAGCTACAAGCAAGTCAAATGCTGACAAGATGCTCCTTGATTTAGGGCACCATATCTCTCAAATCCTCACGTTTTCTATATTGTGAACTTTGGGAAGGTTTCATCATTCCTAAAAGTTCTGAATTACTAAATTGAAATTTAATATATTTATTTTAATTTATTAATTCTATTTTATTTTAATACAACATTAAATGTTTTGATACTTAAGTATAGACAAATCTGAAAGTTGTCTTCAAAATTGCTCTCTCAAACAAACAGACACCACACCACCAACAAACTCTGGCTAAGATCTCAGAGGCAAGTGCTATGCTCTGTTGGCAA
>NW_010110588.1:70565-70880 GCF_000699245.1 Pterocles gutturalis
CTACACAGCTTGTTCAGCTGTCACCATCCCCGCGACTGGGGATGTGCACCAAAGAAACAACATTTTGCAAGACCTCCAAATAGGTGCATCTGGGAACAATGTGTGTATCATGACAGACTCAAGTCACCACTGATGAGTAACTCTGCCTTCCTACACTAAGGGTCTGCTTGAGGACTTGAGGTTCGGTACGGTTTGGGAGACTTACTGGATTTGAGGGGAGGAAGAATAATTTTGTGTTTGAAGTCTGGAGGCCTGTGCTGGAATTTGCAGGAATGAAAGTACCACACTGTTGGCATACTTGTTTAAAATTGCCAG
>NW_010110588.1:70899-87578 GCF_000699245.1 Pterocles gutturalis
TCAGAAACATAAAAATAACTCACCCACAGGCTTGGACACGCCACTGTACTAACAGAAGCTAAATTTGCCAGGCCATAACAGCCAACATTTACATTACTTCACTGCAAATACTCAGAGTAGTCAGGAAAGGAGGAGAAATCCAAATGGGACTTTTTCCAAAGGCACTGCCTGACCTCTTCACTCATTCTACTTTGCATGGCTTTCTCATTAACGTGTGAGCTACCACAGAGCTCCTCTGGCACTGGCCAGGAATCAGCCCCATGGGCCAGGCACTATATGCATGCAGACAACACAAGGAGAGCTCCTGCTATAAGCACAAAAGAAATTACCTTCAAATTTATTAAGTACCATCAGGGAAGGAAAATAAGGAGAACAGTGTACATGCATGTTTAATAGGAATGCTTTTCCCCTATGATCAGCATGTCTTTCAGGATACATCAGCCCTAGCATTAATTCTCTTATCATTTAATTGCATTGTAGCTCCGCCACATAATCCAGAAGATGGATTCTCGCCAAAGGGCAACCTGCAAATTCACTACAAATATCACTCCAGAATACGTGGACAAAACTAAAAACTGTAGGACCCAATGTGTGTACATCAGAGGAAGAAAAAGCCACATGATGCTGAAAAAAATACCCAAGAGACCAAAGGAATAAACTCTAGGGCAAAGGTGCAATACAGACAATGCAGAGTAAAGAGAAACATCTTTCAATCAATCAAGGCAAGAGTAATATTTAATTTGAATTGAGTGAGAAATAAAGACCACAGCCTGCAATCTGACAAAATCTGTGGCATCACAAAGAATAAAAGAAATTATGGGCATCTATGGATAAGGATTCTCAAGGCTTTTGGTCCTGGTTCAATTAAATACAGCCACCACTGCACAGGTACAGTCTGTATATGACCAACTGAGACACGAAAAGTTTAAAAGAAATGAGACAACAACCCGCTACACTTTTTAATTTATTATGGGAGCAGAGGGTTCAAAATGCTGAAAAATGAAAACAAAAAGTTTCAAAAAATTAGGATGTTTACACTACTTCCAGTCACTGGGAAAGTATCCTGTGCAGTTATCTTAGACAGATTTAAAGGTACTATAGAGAACAATCTCTACTGACAAACACACTCATATAGCATCTTTGTTGACATACTACTGTACAGCTACGTAATGAACAGCAGCTTTCACTAGTCCTGATTTTCCACTAGACATTTAATTGTATAGAGAGAATCACTGTGTCACATGCTATGCACCTATACAGATCACAAGAATAACTCCGATAATCAAAAATCTGCATTGGAAAGCACAGTGGCATAGGAGAAACTGGGAATTAATGGACTGGGTCAGCAGTAACACCTGCCACCAGGAAAGTCAAGTACTATTATCTCATGATCTTGTTTACGTTCATGAGACACTTCTGTCATGAACAACACATTAATGTACAAGGAAAAGTGTTGAGTTTAGAAACTTGGCTTACTTATGAGACTGAGGTAACCTGAAAAATCTAGCTAAACATAAGCTGTCAAGGCCGAGTGTCAAGCAAACTCTGCTATGCATGCAGTTCCCATTAATCTAAGTTGAGGTTGGTCATGCTATGGAAAAAATGACTTGCAATGCAAGTTACATGTAAGAAGCAAGAGATATGCTTAAAAGAGAATACCTTAAAATATAATAGACTACTCAAAAAAAAACCACGGCTGCTGATTAACAGATAACCCAGACAGACTATATGGGCAAATATAAGCTTATGCTGACAATGTCCCTGACTTTGAAAAGTCAGAGCCACAGTTAAGCGCAACACAAAGCCCATGGTAGTAAATCCCGCTGAGAAGCAGCCAAGGCCCCTGGAGACAAATCCACAGGCATATACCTTGGATCACACTTCACAGCTGTATTGATTGGAGCTAACTTTTTTTTTAAATCTGGACTAAGATCAGGAAAAATGAAGCCAGGTTAAGCACAACTGGCCCACTGCAGAAGGAAAGGATGATGACAAAAGCAACAAGTTGCTGTAAAACTGATATGCAGTATATGAGCAGAGAAGGGCATGGATTTGCTCTGCAGAGCTCATGATACAAGTTACATACTCGAAGCTGCGTTATTTCTGCACAAAATTTAAAATTGTTGAGAGGAAAAAAAATACTTTAAAAAGTATTTTGAAGTCTTGGCAAACAGCAAATACTCACGTTCAGCAATTTGCTGCACAGGAAAGCCCAGGTAGAAGCTGAATTCCACCACAGACAAATTTCTTAGCTGCTCACTGACTTCGGACCCATTTAGAAAACCATATCTATCTCGGATGGCAAAAACAATGCTCACAGGGCCTTGCCGAAACGTTGTCCCAGGCCTACTCAGAGTTATATTCAGTATCTGAAAAGACAAGATTGAAGCACAGTCAGCAAAATCAAATCCATTCCCTCCTTGACAGTCTTTTTTTTCCCCACCCTAATATGAAGAGGGAGGAGGGCAATTCACTTGAAAACAGAGGAACATCTATTCCAGGTTGTTTCAGCTGAGTCTCAGAAGAGGCAAAATTACACAGGAATTCCTCTTCCAAGAGCTATACTTTGAGGTCAGTCATAATCCAGAATGATCTGAAAGCTACAGTCCAGAAAATTATGAAAAATACCTTGAGAGACAGTCAGCAAAATAACTCTACCAATAAAGAAGTCTTAGATGAATACTAAACTGCACAGAACAGACAGGAAGAGACCATGGTACAGAAACATTCTGAAAATGGATGTTCTCTTGGTAAAAACCTCCTGCACCATGCACGCCCAGATCCTACCCCTGGTTAGAAGCCTTATTTTGGCACCAACGTACACAGCAACTGTGTTCATGTAGACAGGTATACCTCTTTCAGACTGTAAGGAAGTATCTAAAATAAAAGCTTGCTAAGCTAATAGTCCAAGAAATCGTTTTGTGTCTTCTGTCTTCAGTCTCTCCAGTCACATTGTGCCATTCAGTTGTACAGTTCTGAGCATTTCACTACATGTACTATATAGTACTTTAGGTACTGTAAAGTTCATGTTGTTTTTCCTGCTATGATTTTATTTTAGGGTAAAACAGATGAGCATTTATGGTGCCAATTAAATAACATGATAAAATTTTTATTAATTTTGGCACTGCAACAAAGCTAGATTAAACTTAAGAATTCAGACAGAAGAGGGAGTTGGTCTCATTAAGTTGAATTATTGACTTTCCAGGGAGTTTTAACCTCTGCTATGTGACTCAGTACTCAGCACATATGCAATACATTTCATATATGAAGTTCCAGTAGCAGCTGCCATGGACACCATATACTGCTGTAAGTACTTCTAGACTTCAGAAGCAACTAGCGTGTTTGCTCACATACTGGCAAAGTACACATAACTCCTAGTACACGTAATTCCCTCATAGGATCCCTTGAGTGCCAATGAGACCTGAAAGTTGTCTTCCAGCAAAAACATTCTAACCACACCCTACCCTGTCATCGTAAAATCTGATGGGAATGACTTTGATAAGGGTTGGGGCAACCTTTACATGAAAAGCTACAAACCCTATTATATTTATTTTGGAAATAAATCATCATCCTGGATAATTTTTTTCAAAAAGCTTAAAACCAGAGGGGTATGTGGCGGCCATATTATTTTGTAGGGGCAAAAAAATCCTGACTTCATAATAAAGCCTAACAGTTCTACATGATCTAGATAGCAAGCAGTAGCCAGAGAACACATAACTCATTTTACTGGCTGGATGAAACACAGGACAACCAAAGGTGAGGAGAAAAAGGGACAGACACAAAACATGCTAGTCTTCTTACCTGCACAGTGAAGTTGTAGAATGGCTGGTGTTTGCTGACCTCCAAGAAGGCCATTGTCAGTCCTTTCTCAATGCGCTGGCTAAAGTTGCAGAACCCCACATCCACATTCCGAGGCACAAACTGAAGCACTGAAGGCAAAGGGTACACGTTATTCCTACAGACAAGTAGTTCCATGAGAGAGAAAAAACCAAGCAAGTGTATCTACAGGGCTATCACTTTTACATGGAATTCAAGACATATTCACTGGGTAAAAATACAGTAGAAATACATTTTGTGTTGGTGCAGTAAACTCATTAATATCTGTTGCAGCAGTAATTAGATTACTGAAAGATATTAGTGACAAAATACCCACTGTTTCCTCTTGCATACTGAAAGACCTTCACTACATACATGTGCCTAATTTTACACGACTTGAACACTGAATCAGCCACACTGTAATCCTTACTACCCAACAGATCAATGAAAAAAGCAACAAATGTCTTTTTCTTGTACTGTTTGGCTTGTCTAAAAGGCCACATATTGAGTCCATTAATAAACGCCAGTTATCAGTCTAACACTTTCAAAACACTTAATTAGCAAACAATCTCTTAAATCTAGATCCATACACCTTAAAGTCTGTCACAGGAGAGAAAGAAAGAGCACAGGAGAGAAAGAGTGAGCATAGAGGAATGTGAGTAGGCACACAGACCTTAACTACATGCACATCTGTGGATTTCCAGATACAGTCTATGATTAGGTTACAGACCCTAACAGCAATGTTATACATGGTTCAAGAACAGAAAATGTCTACTGTGTATCTACATAACCATGATAAGCAGCGGAAAAAGACATCACACCTGCACAATTAAAGAAGCAATGTCTTACCATACAGTTATTAACAGAGAAGAAACAACACATGAAACATGCCTGACAGAAGTACCATGTGTGACATTCATTAACTCTGCCTATATGCTAATCCCTGTCAGTACCTCATTGCACAGTCAACCAACCAGGCAGGTGGTTTTGTTATGCAAACAGTGCCTGAAGAAGCTTTTAAATTATACCATTGACTCTCAAAATCTACTACATGGGTAATATTTTACTTTAGATTAATCATGAACTTCACATAAACTGCTGCTATGGCTGCAGCAGCAGCTGTGGAAAGCTGAACAGTACCTGAGCAATCGCTCCTATTCACCAATTCTCCTACACTACATCGTTGTAGCATTCTACAAACTAATGTTTAAGGTAAGCATAATTTGAAACTTGACCTCACCAATTCTCCTACACTACATAGTTGTAGCATTCTACAAACTAACGTTTAAGGTAAGCATAATTTGAAACTTGACTCAAGTATTATAAAGTAGCTGCACTGTGATTTTATGAGTAAATGTTTCACTGATTTTTTTTTTTTCCCTTCTCACCTTCTGAAGCAAGAAAAAGAAGACACCTATTTTGCAACACGCCACAAAAAATCTTCTGAAAAAATAATTAAATTATGGCGTTAACTGTTTACAATTTATCATCTCTCAACCACAGATCTGGCAAGTATTTCACTAAAAACAAAGAATTAAGATTCACAGCAGTAGAACACAGGGCTTTAACTCAACCCTGTGTACTTAATCGTAAGTGAAGAAGCGTGACCCCATACAAAGCTACATGTCCTCGTCTTCGTGTCAGGAAGAACTCACCTGTCTGAACTTGGAATCTGTTATCTGGCACAGTGAAAGACGGATGCAGTGAGAGGATCACGGGGGCCTCACCACGAAGAAGACTGCTGTTCACAAGCACATTTATAACAGCTACGGCCGTGTAAACAAAAGGACCTGATGTCACCAAGAAAGCAAATTTGGGGGAAATTTTATAAACCTATTAAAAAAAAAAAGAAAATTTTTTTTTAAAAAAACTCCTTCAATGTGAAATTTGACAACACTTTATACCTACATAGTATCACACATTTCAAAGCCACATCATAAAGAGGTAGGAAAATGCAATCTTTATTTTTCAGAGAGCGAGCAAAAGCACAAACACTCTGATAATGCTGTGCCTTGCAGCCTCTGCTCCAGTGCATCAGAGAGACGACTCCCCTGTGTTAGGTCCACCTACTAGTATCTCCTCAGTACAACACACCAATTTCAACACTTTGAGATTTATTACATCCCAGCACAGTAGCACTCCCTCTTGCCTGCATTACCCTGGAGTACATAAGAGTTTCCATAGAAAATTGCTTTTACTTACTGAACCACTTGCATATCTTCTGCATCTCAGACATATACTGCACAACAAATACATCCTATACCATTTACGTGTTATGCAAGAAGCAAAACACACATAGCCTATTTTATGGATATAATTTTCACCCTCAAGAATACTTTCCTCCAGAAAACACTTCTATCTACTTATTTCAGCACAATTACCACAATTACAATACTTCTTTTCCAGTTCTCCTCCTGACTTTGAGCCTTCTTAAAAACCCCGAGGAGCCTGAGTTATCATGCAAAAGAAATGAGACTAAGTTAAATATAAACCTAAGTGAATGTTTCCATGTAGACACTCTTATCCACCATTTCTTTGTCACCTAAGTAAAAACAAGCTGAAAGGTTTTATTTATTTAAACATATTGCAGTATCTTCTTTCCTTCAGCGAAACTCTCCCAATATCAAGGACACCTGCTTCCCCAGCATTATTTTCTTCCTCCTTGGTTTACTCTCCCAGTTTGCTTTATTTGCCTACGACAGTCACATTAAAATATTCTGAGATGTCCAACATGATGACCTTACAAATAAACAATCTAAACCAGAGACCCAAAGGTTCTGATAATAGTGCACCTCTTACATGAAGAGATGCTAACCACTTGCAGGCTTTTTGCTGATGAAGGGTATGTTAGATATCCTCAGCTTCAGGATCAGCCTTACAGAAAAGCACAGTGCTACTTAAATTGTGACCCACATGTTTCTTACTTGTATTTCTGCAACAGCATAAAGTGATGGAAATTGCTGTTTAGATGAGACAGCAAGAAGCTCTTTCCTGTCCTCTAAAAACCATGCATTTCAAAGAGATCATCTTCACCAGAAGAAACTACCTCAGTAGAAGAAGGAAATTAAAAAAAAATTCCTATGCTGCTCATTGCTCCCTTCTTCCTTCTTGGTCCACAAAATTTGCAGCATCCAGCTTTTATTTTAAATGGATTTAGACCCAGAGAACTCAGATTTGTTTGATATGAATAATATGCATAGCTCTTTCCAGTTCCTCTTATCTGAAATTTTATCCTCTTATCTCAGGATGAAATGATCTCTGCAGCTTCAGTTTGTCAAATGGAAACAGGAGTTATAACAGGTAAGACATGCCAAAAGAAAGTTGCCCATTACTTGCAAAGGAGACTACTTAAAAGGCAAGAAAAAGAGGAATTAGAATTATAAATCTCAGTGACAATTTTCAGGTGATTTCTAAAGCAATATAGGCCAAGGAAGAGAGGACTAGTGTAGCTGGCCTATACTTATGCACTAGAGTTTGGTATTTCAGAGAAGAAAGCAAGCCCCTGACAACTAACTCAGCTGTCTCCATCTCCAACTTGTTGCAATGCACCACAGATGCACCGAAAGCAGCCTACCCCGAACACTGTCTGGAATTTTGCTTCAACTTTTTTGTCTTAACATCTAACACTGTTTCCATTTTGTGCTTCACTGCAGGAGAAGAGTGACAGCAGCTCCAGAATAATGAAAATAAAAAACCCCACAACTGTTAAGAGTAATTTTGAGATAGGTAGATTAGAACCACTACAGGTCAAAACAATAGTTACTGCTGCCTGAGATATTGCAGGGGTGTCTAGAGTTAGCTCTCTATAACCTAATTCAAATGACAGGAATAATACAGCCACACCAGCGTCATGCTGTCTACAAGCGATTTCACAGAGAAGTATGCAAAGTTCCCTAGGACAGATGAGCACAGCTCATGACTCTTGGTTGATGAATTAGAATAGCTCCTCTTGGCACAGCTCTAATAGTTCACAAACCCAGCTGTCCAACCCTCTCTTAGAGGTTTCACGTCTGCTGCCGGGACAGTTAGATGCTAACAAATTAGCTAGCTGAACCACCCCATTTTAGAATGCCACCTATTAAAGTAAACAAGCACAAATTTCTTATATTAAATGAGTGCAAATTTCTTATCTTAACACTTTGAGCCATAAAGCTGGAGAAGCATGCAAAACTCCATGTGCACTTGGGAGCCATTCCCACAGCGAAAGCAGAAACCTTCAGTAGGAGCAGAAAACCCTTACACTGCCTCAAGCTAAGCTTCTCTAAAGTGCAACAGCTAATCCAAATCTGCTGTTTCCCGGACACAACCTATGCCATTCAAAGCTACCCTGACAAGAGAGAGCGCGTCTAGTACAAAAAGTTTTCAAGCCTCGATTTGCTAGGGGCTAGAAGAATACTAGGGGAAAACACCATTGTATGCTTACTCTGTCCCTTATGATGTTCCCTAAGCATTTGCTATTGATAACCGTCCACTAAAACATGTGATTAGATGCACCTTTTCTACAATCCATGCCTACACTCCACTGTGCACACATCTGGCAGAAGCATAAGCGAGCGATATCCTCACCACCACCTCACTAAGCATCCTGTAAAGAGACTGCAGAGAGCATTTAACTTCCTGAAGATGGGCTACAAAGCCTCACAGGTCTTAAGAACGAAACAAAGCTTCTGCTTCTACATACATTAGGATCCTAAGGCAACAATTCTCTCACCATTTTATACACCTAAATGGTACCAGCCAGAATTTCAGCAGCAATGAGTAGTGATGACCCCAGTGCAAGACCACAAGGTGGCATCTTTGAAAGAAGTATTTAACTACCTCACAATGAACTGATCACCTTAGCTTGAAGGCAGAGGTTTACTAATTTTGGACTACAGAAACCAATAGGCTAAGGACAGGCCCCAAATAGCACATTAAATACATCAACAAAGTGGCTGAGGTATACATTATACTGCATAATAAAATTTCCAAGCACAAATGAGGCCGGCAAGAAGCTTTTTCCTGTTGGCACTAATGTAATGGCACCAGGGGTCCTGGCAGCAAGTCACTGCCAACACTATTTTATTTCACATCCCAGTGCAAAAAAGTTACGTCAAGGGAACATTGTCCAACAGATCTTACCCAAGTATCATAAGGTTTACATTAGAAAAAGTTGACAAAAATTGCTCTTATTCAAACAATAGGGTCTCACCCTTTTACAGATGCAATACCTTGAGATCAACTGGAAAGAACTTCAAAATTTTAGGTTATTCTCACTTCACTGTAAGGACTTTTGCTAGGAAAAAACTGACACAAGTTGTTTTCATTAGGCAGGATTCAAGCCTGCCTCCTTTTTTTTTTGTTCCACTTCAACGACTCTGAATGTTTGAAATAATAAAGAAGCAGAGACCAAAGTTTCAACCGAAAAACTTGGAAAAAAAAAAGTTTTAATTCTCCTTTCAATGTTAAACTTGGTTTGCACATAAAGTGAGCAGCAGTTATATCCATCATTGCATGGATTTTATTTTTAAAGCATACATTACTACCAAGTTAAATTTAACAAGACTGTCTCCTGATTTACTGTGCATTACATCACAGCAAGGGAACAACATCTGTGAGTTGTAATAGGAGACACTGTAAAAAAGCAGCTTAGAGAAGTGCACTGCTTTACCATAACTTGCAAATGTACACACGGTTCCTGAGTACTCTCAACTAACAAAAGTCAGGTCTGTTTGATTAATTAAGTTCAGTAATATAGACAAATTCTGTTTAAAATTTTGCATCACATCACCATTAAACATGCCAATATTACAGACAGCTCTTTATTTAAAGTAAGTTTTGCTACTACCGCACCATTAGAGGTGAAGACATTTGCTAGTGATTATTTTTAGTGCAAAACCCATGCCCAAGGCATCACTAAAAGAACACATATGATAGCAGCATTCTAGCATAAAATAAGCATAACTGATTCCACGGAGATGTTTTCTCCTTTCAATAAAAAAGAATTTGCAAAGAATGAAGCTGGACTAACTGCATTATTTATAAAACCAGTTGCTTCGAGCAGCCTTAAGGCCACAATATCCTATTGAGAGCTTTACAAGGCAAAAGTGGGCATGAAAGGAAGGAATTTAAAGGGTAAAAATATAAAGAAGCAAGATATCAAATGTTCGCTCCTATCAACCTTCAAATATTTAGCAACAGATTTTGTCTTACTGTTGTTACTATTAAGAGGGTAAGCGCTTCCATATTATTGAGGTGTATATGGTCATCAAAAACTAGTGTCATGAACTTTTGACTTCTACTTGACTAGGCCAGTTTGCACAACCTGAAGCTATAATTCACAAACCAGAAGAAAAATCTCTTATTTCAAAAAAACTAAAAAGCTTATGGGCAGGTATTGCTGAAAGAACCTAAAGTAAACATAATTTATAGTGGCAGCTCACTGTGGATGAAGTTTGGCAGAAATTTGTAATGCTCCTATCTTAACTGGGTAGTAGAGAGCTACATTCTCAAACATCAGACAGGAGTTGTTTAATTACTGAGTGCAGTGATGATGGCAGGAGCTGTCAAAACACCATTTCCCCACACAGATTGTCAAGAAGCTAGAGGCACCAAGGGATTCTGGGCACGGAGAAACTCATGTTATGTTCAAATTTCAAACTGCTACTTGAGTAACTTCTTAATGGAAATGAGATCATAGACTCAAAAATGTAAGATAATGTGGTGCTGGGCTATCACAACTGGATGAACGCAGACACGAAAAATTGCAAGTGCAGCTGAACCTGCACCTACACCAGTAATTCCATCAAAACATTTCACTTTGCCCCAGCATTTAAGTATCTGATCATACAACAAAGGTACCCCCAAGCTACCTCTACAGTCTTTTCGTCTCAAACAGAGGGTTTGAGACAGAGGAGGGGAATAGAACTTTTAAAACTCATCTCAACCAGCCACTTACTTTGAGGTTAGGAAACAACACTGAAATACTGTTCAAAGATGACTCCTTGAACATCAAAGCAGAAGAAGCTTTAAAAAAAACCTACGAGCACAGCAATTCCTAGTCTTGTGAGTGGGGGAAGGACACAAGTCACACCTAGTTGAGGGCTAAAAAATAACATCTTGACATTGCACACTTGATTTGGTTTTTCCCCCTGCCTTTTTTATCTGCAAATCCTGCATTTGGGATTCCACCACTTCCCCTGCACGTGTTGATGGCCGCACTTATAGAATAGCACAAGGCTGTGGAGAAGGTTTTGTTTTGTCTAAGGTGCTAAGTATATAATCAGCTAGCAGAAGAAACAAAACTTTTTAACAGGTATTTCAAAGCATATAAGCTCTTCAGTTTAGTTTCAATTGACCAGCCAAAGAAGGTGAGCAGACGAGGCTGGGCAACGCTTGCTCACCTCTGGCAAAACCAAGAAAGATGTGTCCTAGAAAACAATGACATTCTGAAAGTAAAAAAAGTGATGTCATATTCCTATTAAAAAAAAAAAAACTCCCCAAAAAACCCCAAAACAAAAACACCCCCCCAGAAAACCACAGGATTAACATTTAAGTTAGAATAAACCTCCCTCTGATATCACATGGGCTGTTTTTAAATCGCCATTTTAGACTGTGAATTAAAACCACCACTGTATTATACTGATCAAATAGTACTCGTACACACGTCATACCACTTACCTCTAGCTCTACTGATCGCCTGAACTGAATTCTGAGCACTTCTCTGATGGATTCACTGACATTTTGTAGAACAGCTCTTCGGGCCAGCACTGGAAATTAATGTCAGTCAGTAAATACATTTTAGCTTCATCTCCTGGGCTTTGGTGCAAAGCTGCATTTTCAGTTGTGCAATGCATGAAAAAGCAAGCAATGAGATCAACTGCATCAAAAGGATAAGATGATGGACAAGGAAACAGGTAAAGGTGTGACTGTATCCTAGAAAGTGACTACATATAGTTTAAGGATTTTATCTCTCATTTGTTTTTTCCATATCTAATCTTCTAAAGAGCCACTGAGGCATTCAAATTGGATCTGAAAGTTGCAGCACATTCAGTCTGGCCTGTGCACAATGAGCCTGCTGTCATAACACAGTTAAAGTTTTGTAGGCAACGCATGGAATGCAGATGAGGTCAGAAAAAAGCCATGGAAAAAATGCATCTGCTTTCCTCTTAAAATGAAAAGTAAACAAACATGACATTGATTACTGAAAGGGATAGCCACCAAGTAAGAAACTACTTTAAAAACACCACATCCCTATGGATGTCATGTCTGTTACAGTCACACTTGAGATTGTGACTATGGTCAAGGAAACAGCTGACAAGTGTTGTGTTGTCATTCTGCATTTACTTTCCATCAGTAACTTGTCTACAAAACTACTCAAATTACCGGTTTAAAAAAACAAAATTATTCCTCATCTCCAGCACAGCCAGCTCACCTTCATATCTGGAGGATGAGATTATGTGTTGCTTACCACAGAACATGCAGCACTTTTGCCGCTGCCCTAGATTAGTTCACTGGTATTGTTTTGTTAACAAGCTAGGAAGAGGCAGGGAAACACCAAAAAAAGCAAACACAGATGCTGAGACAATTAATTTTGAAACACACTAAGGTCACTTTTTCTGGTTACAATCACACCAAATCCAATTAAAGTATGGAAGGAGGGAAAATACAAACATAAGATCATAAAGTAAAATTATAAAAAAAGAAACAAAACTCAAACATTTTTTTAAACCAACTTTCATTGGTTCTCTTTCATATTACAACATTACCTGACATGCAGGTTTTTTTACAAACAGCAGCAACAACTGAAAGGAGAAACTTACTCAGTCAGAACATTTAATAGTTTGGCAGAACCGTGACAGTAAGATTCATTTACAACCCATCAAATGATAGAGCAGCCTCTAATTCAGTACACTTCTATATAGGCCATCAGCAATTTTAGAAGAAAATTTCATTCTCTGTGCAGCATAATGTACATGTAACTCACTAATCACAACAGCCTTTGTTCAAGTGAATTATATTATTTTCAAGAGTAAATGATAAATCAATACTTTTATAGATGTTTGTCTAAATTTACACCATATTTCTTTGAAAGGTTCACTTAGCTAGTTCAACAACTGCAATTTAGCTAGGGCTTCTGAAAAACAAAATAAGAATGTTAGAAATATCTTACCCGCAGTGACTAAGTAAGCATCAGGAACCGTAATGTCGCAGACGTAGGGTTGCCTAGTAGTGGTCACGGCAGAGGTTATGATGACAGGTTCAGACGGAGTAGTGGTCGCCAGAGGGGTAGAGAAGAATGTCCCCAGGCTGCCTGCAGCAGTTGTGCCGCGGCTGCCCATTGCACTGGCAGCAGTGGTCGTGGGGACAGTGGTGGGAGCAGCCGATGCATCAGTACCAGCAGTTACACTGCTTCCTGCTGGCACTTCATATCCATCGGGAGGGCTAGAAGTTGGAGGAAATTGCGTGGGAGCAAAGGACGTGATCACAGACGGAGATGCTGTAGGAGAGGGCATCACACTGCTGGTGTCAGCACGTGACGTCAGGTTGTCAGGGTCTGCGGGAGGAAGGGCTGTGTGGGCACTGCCCTCGCTGCGAGATGTTAAAATCAGCGTGGGGTTAACTGTAGCACCAATATCCTCATCAGAAGCCAGAGCAGTTGAGAGCAGAGATGAAGATACATTTAAGACAGGAGTTGCCGGAAAGGTAGTAAACAAAGAGATCAGATTTCTTTCATTGAGCAAGACGCTACTGGTAACAGACTGGGTGTCGGACACAGGCAGCACCAGGGTAGGAACCACAGAGTGAGAGGCGGAGAGTGAAGGCTCCAAATGAGAGGTAGCTCCTGTAACAGCTGAGGTAAACAACACTTCAGAGCCTGCTGCCAATACTGAGGGTACTTCCAGAAACACAGACGACTCGGAGTGAAAATCTGATGATGGCGTTATTTCAGGAACATGTGCACCTGGAACAGAGGATGCATTTGAATAAAAGTATGGTGTTTGGCCGAGAGGGAACTGAGAAACCTCAGCATCAGTGGCAGAGCTGACAGTGGCAGCTAACTCCCAGCTGGAAGCATCCTCAGAAAGTACTGATGTGTCAGTGAACAAGGTCTGAGGTAAGAGTGTTGATAAATCACTTTGCACGACCGAGTAAGAATTTAGCATCGCTGGTGATAAAGACGAGTAGCTAGGCTCAGTAAGAAATGGTGTTGATAAAGGACTGGATGGAAAATCTGAAATACTGAAAGATGGTTCTTCCCTTGTAGATGTCTTGTCAAGCAAAAACACAGATTCTGATGGCATTAATTCTGGCGACTCCAGCAAAGTCGTATGACTGACCACAAATGATGCTACCGGCTCACTCAGGATAAAGGTAGAGTCAAACATAACGGTGGTAGCATAAGGAAGTTCTACCCAAGTGCTTGGTGTCAATGAAACTGTTTCCAGAACAGGAAGGGAAAACTGGGCAACAGAGATGTTCAGTGATGTTCCTCCAGGGAGCTGATCGTAAGAAGGAGAAATTGTTACAGGTGTTCTGTTGTTAAGGTCAGTGTCCACAGTGCTTAATAAAAACACACGTGAATCGGGCATTTCTGCGAATCTTGAGGAAAATAAAACAACTGGTCTTGATGGAAAAGAAGTATCAAAAATCTCAGGGGTAGGCTCCTCTAATTCATAACTGTCAGTAATTATAGTTGTAAAGGGAGTTATGCCTTGTACTTCAGAGGCTTTGATGGACAAAGTTTCAACATAATCACCTGAGCCCACGTCATGTTCTGGGGAAAAGCCTGCTTCTGGCAGAAGTGAAACTGAGTCACAATACAGACAGGAACTGTATGATCTCACCAAAGGCACTGGACTCATGAGCTCACTAACAAGCTCTGATCGACTTGGTATTTCTGAACCAGCAGGCAAATCTGGTGTTGTACTGGAAAATTCATGTGTAAACAGGCTGGCATTAAGAACCATATTAGAGTCCGTGGAAATGGCAGCCGAGTGAAGCAGAAAAGACGCAAGTGGAAGACTAACAGGAAACACAGCAGGCTCAGCACTGGCTGCTGAAGCCAGCGTGGCCCAGGGAATGCTTGGAGTGGGGTAGGTCCTTAGACTGAGAGTTTCTGCAGCCCTGCTACTCTCAAATGCGTAAATGTCACCATACGGGTCTGCGGTCTGTGCTGTGGCATCTGGGGTCACATGGCTATTTTTATCCAGCAACGTAAGATGAAGAGGTGACCCTTCTGAAGCAGCCCCAAAAGACAGAGCTGTTAAACTTGCATTTATGTTTTCCCGTGCTGCAACTCCTGCCTCTGAAGGAATGGAAGTGAAATAAATAGCTGTATTTGGAGAGTACAACGGCAAGTCCCTGCTTGCAGTTAGTATTTCACTGTCTGGTACAAAAGGCTTCAACTCTGTAAGAGCGTTACTGTGTTCAGGAACAGCGCTCAATGGAGTCTTTTGCTGTGCTGTTTTTGAGATATCATATGGTGAAAAAAGGGCAGATAACGAAGGTGTTAGCAACACAGTTTCTAATGTTTCTCTTGGTGGCTCTACTGTACTAACTGAGTGATGATCTGTTAAAACTGCAAAAGACTTCAGTGGAGGAGTCCACTGTGCCTTTGGAAATGAGCTAATAAATTCATCGTCACTTAAGAATGCCTCATTGCTTGTTACAGAGACATCTACTAATGGCGTATTTTTCACATCTGAAGTCCTGACCGTTTCTTCTTGGTTAAATAAAGTCACATCAAAGGGAATGGTAACTGATGATAAAACCGTTTGAAGGAAATTACTTTTGTGGGACTCCAAAGTATTTTTTGCTAAGGCCATTTGTGTCCTGCTGCCTGATATGCTTTGGTGCACCTTTGAGGCCATTGAGAAATAGGAAAAACTTTGCTGCTCCAAGGATCTCTCATCTAAATAAAGGGGGAGAGAGAAAAACAAAAAACAAAACCCACTAGATTAGCACAAGCAGTAGGATTGCAATGAGCAAGCCTCACACACAGTATTTCTGGAGACACCTAGCGAGAATTCAAGGGCTGAGACAAAACCTCTCAGTACATTAAAACCTCCATGAGCAAGGCAGCACAAATACTAAGATTCCCTGTGAAACTCCATTCCCTGGAAATGAGCAGGACAACATGAGCTCCTCTCACTCTGCACCTACTCATCTCTCTAAAGCATCACCCCTCCAGCGAGCCCCACAGAAGGACAGAAAGTGGCTCCCTCTTAAGCAAGGCTACAGTGCATGGCAGACAATGGTCTCACAAAGTAAACAAACCAAAAAGGGTAACAAAGAACAACGCAGGGAAAAATTTTGTGTAACTTTAAGTTTTCTGCTTTCCTTCAGTATCACTTCATTTTCTCTGGATTCATTATTTCTTAATATAAGGCTCACTAGCACATCCTTTCTGTTTCAAGGACCAGATCCTCCCTCTCATATGAGAAACGACTGACACTCAGGAGGGAGGAAGAGGAGTTCCCTTTATGCAAGGCAAATGTGAACCTGTTGTGGTTTTGTGTGGTGGGCTTGTCTGGTAGCAGGAGAGGGGCTACAGTGGTGGCTCCTGTAAGTAACTACTAATGTTCCCTCCGCTCCAAGTCTCTTTGGTAGCAGGCAGGAGCACTACTGAGATAAACCCTGTTGAGAAACTGCTGGAAGTTTCCCCAGCTCCAGGCTGGACCTGCGCCTAGCCAAGCCCATCAGTGCCTCTGTGAATGACATATTTAAAAGAGGGCATAGCGCAGGGAGCAGGGGCGCAGCCCTGGGCAGGGCCTGGCCCGGCCAGTCCATCTGTCCAGCTTCTGCCTGCTCAGCCCCCGCCATGGCCCAGCTGACCCAACGCAGCCCCCGCCCGGGAGATGGGAGTTCCTCAGAATCTGCAG
>NW_010110589.1:0-9243 GCF_000699245.1 Pterocles gutturalis
GCCAAGTACAAGGGGCAGAACGGGGATTTCACGCCCGCCAGCGTGGTGGCAGCCAGCAGGTACGTGTCCCCCTGAGCTGACCCCTTCCCCGTCCTCTGTGTCCCTTCGGTTTGAGGAAGAGGATGGATGGGCTCTGGGCTGGCCCCGGACCAGCGCAGAGACCCAAGAGAAGTTGTTGGCCCTTGGCTCCCGCCGGCGGTTGTTCCTGGCTGGGGTCAATAAATAAATATTTATTTATTTATTGAATAAAACCAAAGGGTTTCCTTGGTTTTCGGTGACTTTCTGCTCTGTTTTCCCTCCAGACCTGCCCACGGCAGCTCGCAGTACAGCGGAGGACCCACCAACACCTTCACGGTCAGGCCCGGGGCACGGCAGCCCATCTCCTACGCCTACCAGAGTGGCCACCGATAGCCCCGTCCGCAGGGCTGCTCCGCCGCCTTCCTCCGGCTGGGAAGGGATGAGGAGGCGCCTGGGTTGGCCGTTGCCTTCTCCACGGGCACCAGGGACTGTCCCAACCCTGCTTGAAGCTACTGACAGAGGAGGTGGGGAGCAAACCGGGGACTTGGACTCTTCTCAAAAGACTGTCATGGAGAGTAGTTACTGCAGAGGACCGGCTGCTGGCTTGTTACGTGAGCAAACACGGTTTTCCTTCTATTTCCCCCCTGTATTATTTTCAAAATTGCAGCCTGATAGGTCTTCTGAGAAAGCCAAAAAGCATCCTTAGTTCTCTTTAAAGAGCATCACCACTGGAGATTGTTTTCAGTTTGGTTTTTTTAATTGGTTTAAATCCATCATTCTTGGGAGTAGGGAGAAACCAGCTGGGAGATGTGCATAATGGAAGCAAGCCCACGTATAGCTAAATGTAGGGGAATTAAAATAACGTGAGGCCAGTGGGATAGAAATGGTTCAGGACATCTAGATCCTAACCTCTTCTGTCCCCACCTCCTTCAACAAGGTGCCTTGAGCAAATCACGCCAATGCCTTAAAAGCAGCTCCTGGCTATCGGTGCCGGTCCTGCCGAGCTGGGGGCAGCTCTGCTGCGAGGGTCTGAGCCCTTCTCCAGGCAGGGACCGTGGAGGGGGGCAGCACCTTCGGGAGCAGGGGCCCTTGCTTTCCTGCTCCTTTTGGTCACTGTAAATGTTTCTGTTGGCAATTATTCCTCATGGAAGAAGGCTGTGAGGCCGGGATGGATGGCTGTAGAGCTCTTGGGAGACTTAAAAGATCAAGCAATCTGTCTTTTCCTGTGCCAGCAACTCGCCAAGGTGCTGTGCTGGGGGTGTGTTCCCCAAGGGGTCTCTTGCCACTTCATACCCACCCCAAACCCCACCTCTGGAAGCTAAACTGTGCAGTCCGACAGCGAGCGCTGGCTTTGCGGTGGGGTGGGAGCAGCCTTACGGAGGGTACGTTATGCCAGAACGAGCAATGCCGCCTGACGATAGCTGACCAAAGCTCTGAATAGCCGGCTTCCTGAAATCAGAAATGTGTCATCTTCCTCGTAAGGAAACCTGCTGAAAATCACTGTAAGATAAGTGTAAAAACTTGTAGAGAATGTTTTCTAATCGCTGACAAGCTAAAAGCACTTTGAGACTTTTGTCTACTTTTATGGAAAGCACTTTCTATGTTCAGTACTATATCATCAGTCCCACTCCAGCTGGTCCTGTGCTCCTCGCACGTGTGTGTGTGCAGGTACACAGATTTTGCTCTACAATTCAACTCCAAATCCAGTGATAAATTCTTCTTCACGGTGGAATTTTCAAGAGAGTTATCTTGATACTACTGTCATGACATTGTTGTTCTATATTTTATGTTATTTCCAAGTTTACCTATTAATTTAACAGCTGTTTCAAATATTGCAGCACCTTCAAAGTATTCTGAACTTTACTTTGCTGTGAATAAAATGGAAACGCAAATACCATAATCAGTCTAATAGCTCATTCAAAGGGCATTTTTGTGCCATTAAGTCCCAGTGACTTGGAAGATTTCCAGACATGCTCACCCCACCCAGTATGGAAACAACACATCTTAAATATCTGGGTGTTGGTTTTTAAAAAAATGTTTATGGAGAAAAGTGACTGTGGGGTAACTAGCTGGGTATTTAAGCGTGCCATGTCATGTGGAATAGTCTCTCCCCTGCTAAGACATGGAAGTTCCTCCACGTGAGGAGCATCCTAAAGATTCCCATTTCTCTAAGGAAGTAAAGCTGTCATCGTGTTTGAGTGGCTTCAGGGTCACATTTTAGTATTGATGAAGTTTCACCAGTTTAAAGTGAAACAAGAGAAGGAAGCCTCTCTGATAATATTAAACCTAGCTGCTTTATTTCCTGATGCTTTTTTCAAAAATAATAAGTTATTGCTGCAAACTAATTCTCAAAAGCAGTTTAAATTTGAAGGCTTGTTGGGAGAATTTGACCTTCAGGATTGACTTTGCCCAGAAATGGGGTGTGCGTGTGCAGTTTCCCCCCTCAAGAATTCTCCTAAATTTGAGCGCATCCCCAAGTTTTTTTGGTTGGGGTTTTGTGGTTTTTTTGTGGTTTTTCTTTTGAGCAAAATGTGAAACTCCAATGGTGTCACTTGCTTTGAATTTCGCATTTACTATTTCACCCAGACATGCAATCCGTATGCAGTTGTAACTTGGTGTTATATAGTATGGAGTGTCTTGTTTCTAGCAGATGTGTATTTGTTTATATTAAATATTAGAAGCATGATAATCCAAGCTTTATGAAGCAGCTATTATTTTTTCAAACAACACCTGTTCTGGGAATGCATCGTGGACTGAGCTGCAGCTGGATCAGGTAGGACTCTGCTCACAGCTGGAAAACTTGTTAGCACGAATGTTCTGAGCAGTGGAACTATTCTTTAGACACTTGGGGCTACCCCTGCTGCTTTTGAATGCATGAAGCAAAATTCTAGTATTTCAGTTACAACTAGACATTCCTGCAACTGGGAACGGTTTGTGTCACAAAGAAACCACTGTCAGAGCTGCTGGCAGCCAGAGCACTTGGGGAGAAAGAGAAATCCCTAAGGAAGAGCCAGGCTGCAGAAGAGCTCCCTCTTCCTCGGTCGGGTAACTGGCAGGACAGCGAGTAGATCAACTCTGCTCAGATTCTTGTTCCTGCTCCTTCTCCCAGCTGTTTCACTGTGTGAATTTAGCAATAGAGGGGGAAGGAACCAAGGGGTAGTAACGGAGCAAAGCAACCTTATAGCCCGGTCTTAGCGCTGAAAGCAATCTTGAAGCCTGACAGTGGAGTTCTTCCCACTGCAACCCCCTCTAGCTCTGTTTGGGTCACTGAAGTGATGCAACTTAAATTATCCCTCGGAAGTACCTGCTAATGTCATATAACTGATAGCCTTACTTGTAAACTGTTGAACAAATCTCTTATTTATGAGTGCCACTGAACACCAACCTTCTTGCATTAAATATGTCTGGATGTATTGTTTTATTACATGTGTGGTCTGACTTTTTTTAGTATTGGTTAAGCGGTCTGTCTTCTCCAAGTTCAAGATCTTTGCAAGTAAAATTAAAAGGAGAGGAAAGCAGCTCAGACCTTGGCAACAGTCTGAACTTCACCTTGCCCAGGGCTTG
Organism: Pterocles gutturalis; assembly: GCF_000699245.1. NCBI lineage: Eukaryota > Metazoa > Chordata > Aves > Pterocliformes > Pteroclidae > Pterocles > Pterocles gutturalis. The sequence goes on from NW_010110589.1 coordinate 3,583, forward strand.
GTCCAATTTCTATTAACCAGTTGTTGATATAAACCCTGTGGCAACTGAGTGTTTTTTAGAAGCCCGATCAAGGAATGAATGGGCAGCTGGCCCAAACTGCCCCATCCCTCTAGAAACCTCCCTCGCATCCAGCTGGTTAGGCAGGCTGGCAAAGGAGCTTGTGCAGTTCAGCCTGTGCTTCTTCTATAAATAGTTCTTGGTTTTGAGCTTTTCATTAGTAATGAAACTTGCATACTTATTTGCAAGTCCTGACTAGAATGTTGTGCTTAAAACTGCAAACGCGGTGTGAGCAAAGCAAGCAGCAACATAAAAGGTAGGCTCATCTTCAGAGTGGCTTATTGTCTCCACTCCTCAAAATGATATTTATTTGCATTCTCATCTCTTTAATCCAGCTACAGAACCAGGTTCTCCGTGAGGGAAGTGTGCAGGGTGCATCGTGAAGCTTTTACTCCAGCCACAATGTATTTATAGAAGTGTCCCCGAACCTGAACGGCATGTTAAGTAGTCCAGCCTGTGAGCGTACCACAAACCCCAGAGAATTTCCAATCCCTTGGCAGATAGCTACAGCCAGCAAGCACTGATGTGGTACTGCCAGCGTTCCTGCCACGCTGCCGGCGCGCTGGCATGGGTACTTCATACAGCCTCGTTAGCAACGGCACAACCCACCAGGAGCCGAGCTAATACCATACAAATGGCTCCTAGCTAAACTGCCACTCTTCTGTGCTTCTCTTATGGTGAAAAAAAGAAGCACACACTCATCTTTAAAGATATATGCAAACTTTTTTTTTTTGGGTGGAGGGATGCTACCTTGGTGCTTGCCAAGCTGGCAGCTGCTGCCCTCCTCTGGCAGAACGTAAAGCTTCACCCAAAGATTTCCCAGATGCTGAGGTTTTGTTTTTTTTTTGGTTTTTTTTTTTTTTTTGTGCTGCCACCCCAGAAATCTTTAAACAATTGTAAAAAAAAAAAAAAAAAAACCCAAAACCAAAATATATCAGCAAAGACCTGTTGTCCATGTAGGCTTCACCTTCCCCCACTGTGCTTTTTGCCATGGATCGTTGTGTTTTGCTCACAGGGTGGCCATGTGAGGAACCTAATACGTGGTTTAATACTTGACATTTGAAACTTTCCTTTTTAGCTACGCACAATGGAAACCCTACTTCAGGTTTTGGAAAGAAAAGGTTCCTGAAAACAAGCAGGACTTACAGCCTGCCTCGTGCTAGCGCTGGAGTCATGGTACCCTAGCACTGAACAGCAAGATGGTGCGCATTGATTTAAGAACTGTTTTAATTTCAGGGACTGAAACCACAACTTCACTTGCACTGTGTGAAGATCTCAGCTGGCTCTTCAGTACTACAGAAGTGGCCCAGTGAAACTTAGGCCCGGTTACAAATGGAACTAGGATTTATTTAAAAAAACCTGTCTTCTGCTTTTTCCAAGGCGCATCTTTCACAAACAGCACAAGACCTGTTTCAGTTTTCATACACCACCAGAGGTCTGTAACAGGTAAGTTTTTTGGTTGTTCGAGGAAACTCGTCAGTTTTCATAGTCATTTACCTTCTTGTCATACACTGCTCTAGATCAAGAACTTTGCTCTGTAAACACCTGTATGACATGGGAATTAGAAAAGCAGCAAAAAAGGCTTAAAAAGAGTATGAGAAAAGTCCAGAGCCTGGGAAACCTTAGTCTGCCTCAAAATTAATTGTGGGCTCTGCATAATTTCTATCAACTAAAACCAAAGTTTATGCACAGATAAGCCCACTGGAAGTGGCGCACGTGTCAGTGTTGCTATCATGCTACAGAACCAGGAGTAGCTTTCATTGCAATAGGATTTTTGGTTGCATTAGTCAGGACCTGCTTTATTCTGCCTGGGAAATATGAGGCCAGACCAAGCCATAGCTAGAGCAGCCGCAATGCATGCACAGCAATTATTTTTTTCAGTTAAATATGTTCCAGGGCAACAGTTTAGTCTGAAAAGTACGTGGTATATTACAAAAAACACCTCTCAGGATTATGTGGAGTCTGTTTTAGGGATTATTGGAGGACTTGGTCCCCTCAGTCTCCGGCACAAAAAGTCACTCAGCATGGGTGCATAGGGAGTCTCATTTATCACTAAGCAGAGTCTGTTTATAGGAGCAAGCAAATGAAAACTGAAGTCCTTAGTCCAGTTTTTCCCTTACACAAACGTCTGTTCACAGGTCTGATCTTTGAACAAGTTGTCTTCAGCACAGAGGAGGTGAAACACGGTGTCAAACAGCACAGCACTGCTGATTCCTCCTGGCTTTCAGCTTGCTCCAGGAACAGCCCCTTGGAGCTGGCCTCAGCTGCAGCCAGCGGTGAGCATCGCAGGTCCCAGTATGTCACCACGCGTCATGCACTGTCACAAAGGTGTTTAATTACAGGGAACAGCTGGGATCCTGACCATTCACACCAATACCCCTCAAGGGAGCGGAACTGCATGAACAGTGCTCACCACAGCATCCGCACCAGCAGACAGTGAAGCCCAACGCTCTGACCCACGTGCTGCATCAAGGCCAGCAGTGGAACCCTTCTAGTCTTTAAATGCTACCCTGCCTTTCCATCCTGTTGGAAGAACTGATTTAGTTGTCAAAGAACTTTACTCAGGGGTGAGACTCTCACACCCAGCTAACAAGAGGGGTTTTTTTAACCTCCCCAAAAGAATGTTTCTACCAATTCCACAGATGGTTTAGAGAACCTGAGGGAGGAACTGAGTCTCTTTAATTATACCTAATCCCCTGTCGCTCCATGTCTCCTCTGTGCCTGAAGTCAATTTTTTTCAGAGTAAAATACCAAAGCCTTATCACAGGTGAAGCCAGCTCCTGAGGAGAGGGTAAAGCCTGGTTTGTTACTAACTTATGCCTAATACAAAATTACTACAGGAACCGTCTTAGTCAGAAGCTTCAAGGCAGAGAACAGACCATACCCACCCCGGTTCACACATACCTCTGACTTCACCAGAATCAAATGTCAGAAAGGAATTTGGACCGTGAGTTTATAAAACTATTCTTTTACACAGTTGACTCCAGAAGCTTCACCAGTTGGAGTGGGGATAGTGTGATGTAAAACCTGATGATCCCATCCAACTGTCGTGAGCAAGGCATCGTCTGAAGGAGACCACGATAAGCCTTTCACAAAGTCTCGATGAGAACAGTTTCTGAACCTGGAAAACACGAACAGTCCATTAGCCATAAAGCACTGTCACTAGCAGTTTATAAGCTTGTGCGATTCCTAATTGCTAGTTAGGATGATGCTCCCCTATTTAAGGAGTGTTTTCATCTTCTCATTTCTACTCAGTATATGGATAATTAACTTAAAAGAGAAGTCAACAAGACAAAGAGCTACAGTAGTGAATACATTGTCTAGTACTTACACCTCTGAGAGGTCTGAGTCAAGAACAGCTACGGAACAGTCTTCACTGATTGAAGCCAGTAAAGGTGAACTAGAGGACAGAGATGAGGCCAGGGTTAGAACAATCAAACAAAAAAATGCTTCTTAGGGATAAACATGTGAAAAGCACGTGTCTTAGTGAGCCTGACCCAGGTACAGTGAATTAACACGCTACAAAAATTTTTTCATCATAATTTGGCAGGTTAGCAGCACAGTAAGCGAGTCTATTCTACTAGCATCAGAAAGCGAGCAATCCTTCTTCAAACAGAGGTGACTGTAAGGACAATCCCCACAGTGAGGGGGTCAGCAATTCTGAATACTGCAGAAGTGTTCTCATGTATATTCACACACTTCTTGTCGAAAGTGAGACATTGTTTGGTTTAATCTATTCTTCACTACAGATTTTCTTGATAAAAAGATCAAAACTAGCACTCTCGTAGGTTTTACTCTAAAAACAAATAAAGCTTTCAAGGATGTGTAGTCACTATGCCAGTGTATCAGACTGTACCTATGTGTAGAAAATGCAAATCCCGTGATACTTCGGACATGCACAGCAGAGCTGAGGGAAGAATCAGGATTCTTTGTGTCTACTAGTGCAACTGTTCCATTTTCATCACCTTGAAGAGAGGAAGGGAGAATGAGGTTATTAGCAAAATTGTCATGTGAAAAGAAAAACCTTGATTTGTCTGGTTAAAGCCAAATAATAAGGTCACTTCTTACCCAAAGCAAAGATGTCACTTTTCTGTGGATGCCACATGACTGAGGTAGGGAGGTGATTACAGGCACTGCAAACTGTGTGAAAACGGGGATGAACGGGAAGAGTCAGTACAAAGATGTTCCTGCAGTCTCTCAGCACTTCTACTGCACTAAGACAAATATTTAAAAGCTTATTATACTTCTGCAATAGGGTTAGACTTCCTTCGGTTTTAATAGGCTTCTCTGCCCGAACAGTCAGATTGATAGGTTTGAAGTTAGACATAGTGAAGTCAGGCATAAAATAATTTACTTCTTCCAACAAAAACTCATACACAAGCAGTGACGGCATACAGAAACATACCAATTCGAGTAGCTGGTTTGGGGCATCTGGTGTCCCAGAGTAAAGTTCTGTTGTCCTATAAATCCAAAGTAAATGAGAAAGATTTTCACAATTCCTCTGTAGCAGGGTGTTCACATAAACACAGACTCACTGCAGAACTGCTCCTAACCCACATTCAAACCCACACCACCTCTTCCTGTGTGTTAAAACGATGCTGCCATGAACTGCAAGTTAGCTCCTTCCGTCATCCCCAGGACAGACCTAGGAACTCCCGATTTCAACACAAACCTGTAGAAATCAGCTTAGTAAGCTCATTGGCAACTTATCAGACTGAAACGCTGAAATAACACAAGTATGCAGATTGTAATGCAATAGGTGGTTTCTCATTAAGTGCACTTAATTGTAAATAACTAAAGCGAAATCTCATTTATACTGAGTAGATTTAGACAGAGAGTGAGCTTTACCTCAGCACAGGACAGGAACACAGTGTCCTTACCAGGACAGGAAGCCACACATGTCACTGAACCGGAGTGAGCTACCAAAAGCACAAAAAGATAAAGAGCCTCAAAGATTGTATCCAACTTTCCCGCATATTCCCAAGGACCTCTGAAGGCACAGCAGCATAATAAAAAAATAGTTTACGTCTAGATACAGGGTAACTTCTACTCAGCACCAGCCAACTGCTTCCTCCCAAACTGATGAGCTGCCAAATCCACCCAGCGCCAGGGCAGTCAAACCCCTGGAACATCCATAAGCTTGAGGAAGCCTGTCCAGGCAGGAGGCCAGTTACAAAGGGCTGCGGGGGAGAGGATCAAACAAAATACAGCCCCTGCTGCACCTAGAGATCACAACGCTGCATCTCCAGAGATCGGCACCTCCAATGAGCCGTGGCTCAAAACAAATAGGGGTCAGGAGATCGCAGGATTGCGTGCAGGCAGAAGAAACATTTCAGTGCAGAAAAAATTGCCATGCAAGCCAATCTGAGCCTTGAAAGCCAATCTGAGCCTTAGAGCATTGCTTTTGTGGGGAAAAACGAACAACAGAGACGTGATGGTGCAGGACGCAGCCCAGCCCGCAGCCCCGGCCAGGCCAGTGTGGCACTCACCTCTGTAGGAGTGCAGCACCGTCTGCTGGGGCAGGTCCCAGACCTTCACGCTGTGGGCGAGAGCCAGGGGTCAGCACCCAGCACCCACGCCTGCGGGGGGCCAGCACCCAGCATC
>NW_010110590.1:0-8545 GCF_000699245.1 Pterocles gutturalis
GTTGTTATATATAAATATATATATATATTATTTTTTAATTACTGTTGGATACTACAGAAGATGCAGAAGGGCTGGGCTCACCCAGCCTGCCACTTAGAACTTCCAGGTTCGTGTGCAATCATGGAGAATCGAACATTATACATGCAAGAAATGAAGGCATAAAAGCAGCAGTTGAAGTTGTTTAAGGGGTCTTATAATTTGCACCAGATAACATCTTTCTCATGCTTTTCTTTTTTTTTTTTTTTTCATGATATACATCACCTCTGATGGCTGAAGAATGTAGACAGGCATAATGGTATTGCTTTTCACCAAAATGTGTGCACCAAGGTAAACAGGTGTTTGCCTTACTTGTTTTTATTTTGAGTTTGTGAATTAGCTTTTTCTCCAGGTGTTTAACTCTGAATATTTTTTTTTGTTGTTGTTATACTGCGGTAGTATTTATTTTTAGAGATAAGGATTGTATGTGTCATGTTTGCAAATGCTGCTACATCTTAGATAGAACAAGCTTATAGCAGTTAATTTTGTAATATGTGGAAGGACTGTACAAGCTGAAGGGGATAATGCACTTTTCTCTCATGTGGAAATTTTAACAAGGCTCTGAAATTGTACGTACTGCTTGGAATCAGATTTTTGTGAATGAAATACTGTCTTTTAATTGTTTGGCAATGGAGGTGAGGAATTCCCGCTTCATGTGCCAAAGGGTTAAAAACAAACAAGCTACATCTTGTGCTCCATTGAGGATAAATGTAATGTAAGAGCCTGACAGCACAACGGAACATTTCTGTTCTATATGAAGGAATTGCATTTGAACAACGAGACCACAGTGATTACAAGAAAAGCACTTTATTTTAATAATTCAAATAGTAAATTTCTGGGCTCAGCCGTTCTCGAGGAAGGTTTGGCCTCAACCAAGAGAGTCCCAAAACCCAGCATGTTACATGTAACCGTGGTACCTGATTGACTGAATCTAAAACATCACGAGAAACGATCCACTGATAGCAAAATGTCTTTCCATTTCCGAAGATCTGTATCTAACAGAACGTGTGCATAAACTCTAGCTTTGATCTTCAGCAATGATAATCTTAATCCTAAACCCACTGGTGCTAGGAGTCAGGACGTTACGCCGTGCAGCGGTAGCGCACACGTGCCCTTGCTAACGCCACCCGAGGGCCCCGACTCCATGGGATTATCATTCGAAGTATCTCTGCGTATGGATCTTGTTAGCTCCCACGAAGACTGTGATATCGCGGAGTATTATGGGGTGCGTTGTGTGAATGAGTAGTGAGTCTGAAAGGAGCGGTGTTCCTATGCAGATGCCTTCACCTCTTGATGTGGAAAGTTGAGTGCCCGAGCATGAAGCCCACTGCTGGCAGTGCCTGTGCTGGGACGGTCAAGGGGTAGACGGGCATTTTAGCAAGGCAGCTAAAGACGCAGACTAATATAGACAATTTTTCATGTTTCGTGTTTTATCTTTAGTAATGGATGGATAATCAGTCAGAAATAGATCATGATGTGTATTCTAACTACATAGGATCTCCTTCTGTCACCTTATAACACTAAGCGTGTGTAGAGATGATCCCTCTACGCAGGGAGAGGAGCACAGCAAAGGCGTTGCAGGGCTGTTCAGCGCTGGTAGCGTAGTGGCGTCTACACCGACATGGTGCGTGAGGGACTGAAATAACTGAGTACTTATAGACGGGCATTAATTAGTTCTCTGCAAAGGCCTTGTGCTTACAGACTAAAACCATGGTGATTCAAATTCTGTATTATATGTCTGTGTTTTTCCCCCTGCGTTTTCAGCTTGTAATAGCAATAAGTTTCTTGACACAGGGCACCTCTAGGTGGTGACCAGCAGGCGCCGTGCCTCTGGCCAGCCGTTCCTCGTGCGCAGAAGAGACCCTGTGGTTAGCTCACCATCGCGTAGCTAGTTAGAATGCGGTTTGCAGTAAATACCTACCAGTGAATTATTTGAAAACCTTTTAAGACTTCACTTTGCATTGTGTTGTCTGCCTTCCAAAACATCCTTGATCAAGTTAATGCCACAGAGAGAGTCAGCGGCCGCTTTGTGCTGCCCGGGTTTGGGGGAGTCTCTCTTACCAGTGTTAGGGACAGATGAAAGACGAAGGGCCGAGCGGTGCTGAGAGAAACTTCTGAAGCTCTTCTGCTGCTGTTTGCAGTTGGGGTTGGATTTGGATGGGAGGTGGTGGCTGGTTACCCGGGTGAGCCTTTCGAGCGGAGTACATTTCAGACTTTTGACTCCAGCTTGTACTGACTTCCATGCCGTACAGTATGCCCTCTTGTACTGCAGCCATCGCAGAGGAAACAGGTCATTTCTGTTTGGATTTTGGCAGTTTTGCACACAGCTTCGCTTTCCACACTAATCCATGTTCCAGTACATTCCTGTTGCTTAAAGAACACGTATTCCAGTATTGTTTTACGTTTTTTTCCATCTTTACTTGCGGCTTCTTAAAGCTGACTGTTCTTGCAGGGGCCATGTGCTTCTCCTAGAGTACAAAAGGTAAGGTCTTTCCTTACTAACTGCAGGGTCTATATATTACACCTCAATGTACACACTTTGCTGCTACTGTTTGTACTGTCTACAGTAGAATTTCCTTATCTTGCTCCTGGTAGTGCATTACAGGCAAGCATGAAATGTAAAGTATTTATTTAAATAAAAAAAACCTCTAAATTGGTAATTGAATTACCTCCCTGTAGCTTTAGAGTTTGTGACATTTCTTGACCTTGCTAGTTCTTTCATTATATCCATGCAAGATCTAGTCATATGGTTAAGGATATTAAGCAGACACGACTATGAACCCAAGAAACCGTAATTAATGTTGGTCATACTTAAACTGTTTATTTCCTTAAGTATATGACCCACAAGGATGTGAAATAACTACAAGAAACTGTTTTTGTACACTGTACATCCTTAGTATTTTTACACGTATATGATAGGGATGCACATTATTTTCCTTCGTACAGACAGCTTAAATAAAGCACTATGTCAATCTGCTACTCCTGTGTTTTTTAATGCTAATTTGTTCTGGAGGTTTGTAAATATATATATATATATGTTCAGGCTTGCCACAAAGGAGGTATTTTTTTATATCTGCACATTACTATTAAATTTCTTAGAGGATAAAATTCCTAAGTTCTGTCAGAGAAAGAAAAACTGAAATGAGAAGGCTATATTGCAGATTACAGGAGATTTCTCAAGTTTTGGGTTAAATATTTACTTCATATTTTAAAGGAATTTTATATAGGTTAGATGTTTCAATCCTGAAATGCACAAAGAATTTACTTAATTTCTTCTTACAAGAAAATGTACATCGTTATTTTTTTATCACTATATATATAATGATCTGTGCATGTTTAGTTACAAGTGTTTTTTTGCTGTGAAGTCCTAGTGATAACTGTAACTTGCTGTGACGTATTTCAAATACTGGGTGATCAGTTTCAGCTTGTAAATTATTACGTTGCAGTATTGTCAAAAAAAAAAAGTTTTTATGACTAAGCAGGATGAATCTGTGCTTTCAACCGGGGCTGTTTCTGTACAGGTGGTTCATGTTAACTCTACGAGGTGTATGTCACTTGTAAAAGTAAATTTGGGTTAAACTTTTCAAGTAATGATTACACAGGGTTACATTCCTGTCGGAATATTCACAATTTAAGCGATTTGTCATCTAATAAAAGTCATAGCCTCATGTCCCATAGCTAGGTAGTGTGCCAGAGGAAGGAGAGGAAAAGAGGGGAAGGTGAGGTGCAGGGCAGCTTGGTGTGGGACTGCTTGAAGCCTGCAGGCTGGTCCAGGACTAGCTGGCCAGGAGGGCTGAGTGTCCCCACGGCAGGAGGGCTGAGTGTCCCCAAGGCAGGCAGTCATCTGCGCTTTAGCTCAGTGCTCAGACACAGATGCTTCCCTGGAATAGAGGTGCTTCATCCAGGTCTCAAGTCTTTTTTTTCTTTCCTTGTTTTTTTTTTTGTCTCTCACCTTGTAGTAGGAGAGAGCATGAGCCAGGCAGCTGTTAGTTCAGCAACAGTAGGAGAGCAGGGACCAGGACAGAGCTGCGGCGGCAGCAGGATGGCAGGTCAGGCTGTGTCCCACATCGCGGGATCACGCTCTGGCTGTGGATGTGATCGCCTGGTCTGACACTGGTAAACTCTGTAAAACTGAGCACTTTGTGCTCAGGTAGAAGCGGGGGTAGGGGAACATGAGACAGGTAGACCTGGTGCTCTCTGTCCTTAATGGCTAATTAATTGCTACAGCACAGAGTAGCTGCTGCAGAGACATTGATTCCTTCTAGACTCCTACCAGCACAATGGATTCAGCCTACACCTGGGTTGAGTATGAAAACCTCCTTCCAGTTGCAGGTACTCACAGCCCAGGATGCTTGGTTGAAACCAAACTCTGGTGCATGCAGGCAGGTGGCTGCCAGCGGTGCTTTGCACACAGCCACCAGAAGCGCTGGGACATGAGGCAGGTCCAGCGAGGCTGAGGGTCCACCGAGGCTGAGGGTCCACTGAGGCTGAGGGTCCAGCTGTGCCTTGGGCTGGGGCAGGGCAGCTCCGGGATTGCAGTGAAGCCTCAGTGTTAGGACTGGGTCCCCGAGTTCCTTTGCACGTGCAGCCTGTAGGCACTTTCTCCTATTTAAGCACAGATTTATGCTCTGGAATAATTAAAAACTAAATTTAAAAAAAAGTTTGCATACTCTTACATTCATAAATGTGTATTCTTGTGTAGCCATCTATAAAGTAGTGACACAAAAAATTGTCAGCTTGACTAAGGTGGAAAACTGATTTTGACTAGAGAGGACTTTTCTTTGTCAGTCTTTCTTGTCCCTGAAGACCTGAGGCCATTTTAAACATGTTTATTGTCATACTGGTGAAGCAGTTCAGGGAGAAGATCAGATGTGTTTGGCAGCTTACTATAGCAGGAAATTGAACTAGGGAGGGAAAACCACTTTGATGTTAGAGCTGTACCACTAATAATACTTACAAGGGAAGGAGAGATTGTGTCCCACAGCAAATGGTAATTTATTGCATGTGTTGTTACTCCTATTTTTGTTCCGTTTTATGTCTTCATGCTGGCTGAGGTAGCTTTATTAAAGGGGAACTGTTCTTTACCCCCTTTTTTCCCCTTTACTACTGCAATTCTGCAATGATACTGAAGATAATAGATATAGAAACTTTTTTATTATATACTTCATTTATTCTACACTAGTTCAGCAAAAGATTCAGATTCTTTCTGGAACAGCCTGGTATTTGGAAAATAACTTTAAAAAAACACAAGTGTGCAGTTAACCAGAAAAAAAAACCCCACCCTCCAAATGCATCCTCCAACTGTTTTGAGCTCCATAATTTGAAGCCAAGGTCAGCTGATGCCCATCCCTGAGACTGCTGAACATCTGCTGCTGGAAAAGTCCAGTGTGGAGAGTCAGGCACCCCACTTGCAGCTTTGCCTTTACTAGGGGGTCCTTTGCCTTGAACGCTTTATCCAGTGAACGTTTCGAAGGCAAACCCACCCCCTGGTAATTCTTCCACCTTACATGGAATATTTCTCAATCATTCTTACCCTTTTCTGATGGATAAGTAGTTGTTGGGACTCTCACTTTTGTATAAAAAGTGACAAGTACCTTGTAACAATAAGTTCCCAGGTAGATTCTGGCAATAAGTTCATGAACAGGAGCGCAGTGTCCTTGCGCAGGACTTAACATCCCCTTCTCCCTCCTCCCCGTACCCATGCGTTCCCTTGAACTCAAAAGGACAGAACCAGGGGAAAGAAAAAGAATCCAATTAAGTTTATTGGTGTTTCAGTCTGTAAATAAGCCATCTACGTTCAGTTATAAAAACAGATAAAACCAGTTTATAAAAATTTGTACAAATCCTGAATTAATAGCTGTTAAAACTGGCTTGCAAGCCTGGCCTTTTCACAACAGTCTCAGCTGTCTTCCTAGGAAGTTTGGTAGGCTGGTAATACTTAAAAATATTTGTGATTCTAGTTAAAAACAAATAGAAACCCCTTGAAATTAGACAGTGAGTGTGTCTGTTTTCTGCAGAGGTGTCTTGGGTGAGCATCACACAAGCCCAAGTTTCAGCCGGGTGTGGAGCAGATCTGAAAGACAGAGACAGGCGTGTAAGGAAGCAAGCAGTCTGTATCGCCTTGCTTGTGTTTCTTCTTTGTCTCACTTGAGCCTGCGGGCGAGTTCTTAGAAGAGAAATACAGCAGTGGTTAGGACTGTGGTAGTGCAATGTAAACATGCGCTGTTTCAGAGCCTGTGCTTCCTGCAGGCCTCCTGTCCTCGCCTCCTCCTAAGAGCAGAAGTCTTACAGGGAGCAAGAACAAGAGCTGTTTGGTTTCCGACAAACAGGATCTCCATGCGCTTTAGACATGGCTCATGTTTAGCAGTAAATAACTGAGCCCTTGTTTTGGGGCACGTCTAAGATCCTGCCCCCTCTCCTTTCCAGGAAGGAGGCGGCAGGTTTGTGCCAGAGGCTGTTTACTGTGAATTGTGCGGTGTGTGCACGGGGTGGGCAGCTGCAGCAACACAGGAAGCTGCTGCCTGGGTGCTGGTAGGAAACGGTGATGGGGAGGCTAATTCGCAGTTCGGAAGCTCTCGCATACCCACTGTTGGTGCTTCTGCAGCAGCACGTCAGGACTGAATTAAGAGCAAGACATCGAACTCTCTTGGAGCTGGGGGAGCTACCTAGAACTGAGCTGCTCGAGTTCTAAAATTTGAATTTCAGAGATGTAAATGACCTCAGAAATAAAAATAAACTTTCTACTTTGGCTGGTTTTGCATTAGAGGACTAAACGGTTTTGCTTTTTTTTTTTTTTCCTTAGCGGGTAAGGCAATTAGGGCTGAGTTAAAAAAGGAGAATTTATGAAGCTACAGCTCATTAAAGAATTAATTACAAACAACAACATGGGACTTTTTTTTCCAAGAATACATGCACCAACACCAACTGGTACAGTTGTGGTTTCAACCAGTGCAAGGAAAAATGAACTGTGGTCCCAGAAAATCTCGGGGTGCCCATCCCTCTGCCACACAGCTGCCCTTGGTGGCCCAGGTGAGAGCCTGGCACCTTTCCTCATTGCTGTTCCCCTAAAGCCAGCGTGCCCCGCTGCACCCCAAGGGAGATCAGGCACCCCTTGGCAGACAGCAGCATTCCCTACCACCAGACTTCAAAACATTCCTACCCTGGAAGTGTCATACTGTCATATATGCCTCTAACTCAGAAGCTGTCATTTTTCCTTCTTGTTACTTACAGCCGCAAAAAGCATGTCCTTCGCCCTGCCTGCATGCAGGTAAGGCAGTTATGTACCGACACTTCCATCCCAAAGCCTCGCGGTGCCTACGTGTCTTCCGTCACCACCATTACCCAGTGTTAATGCTTTGCGAGATGCTCAACCTCAGCTGGACTGGTGAAGTAAGCATTTCTCCACCTGACTACACCCGGGCCTCACCTGCTTTAAAAATAAAGTGTAAATACTGGGACAGCCTTGGTGTGCCCCGCTGTGCAGTGGTAGGGATGCTAAAGCAGACATTTGAGATGTGCAGTTCTCCAATTCAGCGGACACAAAACTGTCACTCCTGATGTTCAGGTAACTGGCAAATGGGCACTGGAGAGTCAAGGGCAGGGGCCTTCCCAGTCTTAAAGTTTCTCCTCCTCCTACCAGTACTTTGTTAGTCAGTGAGCAGAGCCCTGCAGCGCAGACTGCCCAGGTTCCTCCCAACACTCCCTCCCCTCAGTGGCACCTGCTTAACTAGGGTATTCTTGGGTGTACAGATTGGAAGTTTTGGTCAGAGCAGACCCATGGACACCTGCACGGTTTAATTGCTGTTAACTACACTCGTAACGGAGGGGACAGGTGCCACCAGCTTTTTCTTTGGTTAGAAAACACTGGGGTGACTTAGGTACCTCAGTCCTCGTTTGCACAACTGGAAAACCCAAGGTGGAGCTCTCGGGAGGGCCAAGCTTAGCTCCTGAGCTGCTCCCCAGCTTTGCCCATGGGCCAGACACTGCACAGGAGGTGTGGGCCTCCTACAGCTCCAGATGGACAATATCTGAAGAGCTAAATACTGGGTGATGCTGCACTTGAAGTGTCATGTCAGGGCAGTCAGACATCAAGCAGAGGTTGACCTGTAGCCACTGCTGTCATATAATTCTCATTGTCTCTGACTAAACTCCATCCAAGGAGTAATGAAGCCTTTCCTTTCAAAAAAACCCTCAACCAAACAAAACCCCAGCCACCAGTCCCTGGCCGTGGAATGTCGCTGGCTGTTATAAACACCCAGCAGAGGCACTATTTTTGTGCATTTAGACCACCCTAAAAAAAATAAAAAAAAATTAAAAAGCTCTCCCCCAATAACCTAAGCAGTCTTCATGTCTCCTGAAAAGCAGTTGAGGGCTGGGTAATCACTTCTGACATCAGAGATTGATGAGCTACTTGTTTTCTGGACATAAAGCTCCCCTTCTGTAACGTGAAAAAAAAAAAAAAGGCAAATGGGGCACTTGGGAGCATGTCAAACACTGCATTGATTGCTGG
>NW_010110590.1:8561-17486 GCF_000699245.1 Pterocles gutturalis
TGTAAGAAAACAAAGAAAACCACCGCTCGGGAAGAGCTGTAATTCTGACAGTACCTCCCACTGAGCGACCAGAGGGGCGAGGATGGGAACAGAGTCCTGGGTGAGTATATTTTAACTTCTGTTGAGAAGAAAGGTGGTCTGTTCAGACATGGTCACTGTGAAAAAGACATCTGTAATGAGGGAGGAGAGAGTTTAGTGGCTCAGCCATAGAGAGAGCGCGAGTTCCTGCCAGGGAGGGGCTGGCTCGCAGGAGGAGACCTTCGGGGGGGACAGCAGGCAGCAGTGTAGGATGCCAGCCCTGGCTGGAGGTAATCCCTGAGGGCTGAATCCTGTCAGTCTGCGCACCTTGCTGGCTCAGCTGGCCAGCCAGCCCTTCCAGCAGCCAGGCTCTGCGTGGGAGGTATCAACTGGGACAAATACTTACTTCTGTCAAACTGATGGACACCAAAATCCTGCAAGTGAGAAGTATCCAGCTTTCAGGAACATACTCACACTGGGCGAGCAGCGCTGAGGTCTCTAGTAATCTCAGTGTAGATGTTAGTTTGCTATACCGTGCACATTTGTATTTAGTAACTCTATAGGTCAGGAGCTAAATATCTTCTCCTGACTTGGAGTGAGTTGCAATCAATGTAAGAGAGACTTTCAAAGGTAGAAACTCCAAACTTGAGTTTTTTGAAAACTTTCAAAACAACAGGTGTAAATGCCATAATTAAACTTTTGACTACCTTTACGTGGACCTGAATATGTTACACTTTATACCACTATTAAATATTAGTGCCAGCTATTAACCATTAGTGTAATGGCCTGATACACAGCCCGTGCTGTGAGGTCAGGCCACGTTACCATACCGGTCCTTTTTAGCTCTATGAAAATGAAAATGACAGGGTGAGCATCTTATCGTGTTGTAGGCAGGTGGTTATTCTGAAATAACACTGAGCTTCTTTCAGTAATAGGAGATTTAACATTATTATTTTAAAAGGATGTAATTCACTGATGAGAATGATGTTTTCCAAAACTGTGGTACTTTTGCCTTGGTTACTCATTCAAGGAGGATGCTAAAAGCCTTTTAACTCATGTTGCCTGTAAGGGAATTCAGCATGTAGCAGGATCAGGTGTTTATTTTGTGATGACTTTTTTCATTCACTTTAAATGACAGAATTTTCCTTACAGAATCAAATGAGTTGTCCATGACAAAAAAATCTCACACCAGAATGCAGCTGGATTTGAAGACCGACTGACTGACTGACTTCCTTCCCTCGCTCCCCACAGAGCAAACACTAGTACTAGAAATAAAAATTGCAGTGGAAGTAACCTGACTTTTGAAAACAAATCCAATGAAGGTTAGAGGTTTGACAGTGTCTCTTTTTTTTCCCTCTAGGTCAGTTAGATTAAAATAAATGATGCAATTTTAAAATCCGGGACTTTTAAATTAAAAAAAAAGCCCCAAAAGTAACTCTTCAAGGCAACAGGAACAGCTGGAACTATGGAGCAGTACTGTAATGCCAACAGCACTGCTCCAAATACAATTATAGAATGTTTCCTTCAGTATGACACTAAGTTTTATGATTTATTACAGAGCAAATTTTAGCCTTTCTGAAGAAATAGAGAGGATTCTGTTTCCTCAGAAGAAGCGACAAAAATAACTAAATACAGATCAAAAGACAAACGCTCAGTGATTTTTCAGACCAAAAGTACCTACGGTAAAATCTGAATTAATCTAGAAGTTCCCACCTGGCTACGAGTTGTATGTCTCCCTTTCCCTCCAATTTAAATCTTTAAGATTTTTGTTTGGCTGTTGTTGTTGGGGTTTTTTTTAGTTTTTTTTAGGTTTTGTTTTTTTTTTTTTTTTTAAATTCTGTCAGGTAAACCTGTCTTTGCTATGGAGTGCAATTTTTAAGTGTTAAAAAAAAAACCACAAAAAGCTCCAACAATTTCAAACCTAAAAATGTTTCAAACATGTTCTTCTCCCTTTTGTCTTGAAGTGTTTGCCAGATTGAACCTACATCTGCAAATAGTTTTAGTCCTTCTTTCCTTTCCCTCCCCTCTCTCTATATATGATACAGAAAAAATACCTACTTCTGCTCATTTCTCTTCATCCATCCAGGTTTTTACTTGATTCCATCTGTGTCCTGTTTGAGATCTGCATCCCATTTTCTTTCCTGAAATATGCAACTGCAGTTACTACTGGCTTATCTTCCAAGATACAACAGCACATTTAGGTTAGTGTATTTTACATAATTTTTAAAAGATTAGGTATGATTGCTTTCTCTCCTTTCCCCCCATGAAAAAAAGAAAAGATAATAAAGAAGAACTGTTGAATAATAAAATGGGGAATATGATATCACTTTCACCTTTGATCAACACCAGTTCTGCAATTGATTTTTTTATATATATATTCTACATTAACTACATACATCTTTCTGTAGTTAAAATCTCCCATTTACAGTGAACTGTTCTTTAGTTTCCTTAAACCAATTGTCTGATATTCCAGGCAGCTCTTTTGGGCTGAATTCCAATTCCTAGGGAACCACTGTTGCTTTACATAGTTGCAAATAGATTTTTAGGACTTATTTTTTAATAATTTTTTCATATCATTCTTCTCTTCTGAGTGTTCTCAAGTTAAAAAGTGTCCTCTGGAGCACAATTAACTTGTAATGAACATAAAGGAGGACGCTTTTGCCAGTCAAGTCTTGATAGCAGTATAATATCTGAATGATTTTTTCCTCTTTTGTATGACTTTTGTACTTCTGCCCAACTTCATAAAAGCATGCTTGCCTCCAGAGAAAATAAGATTATCAATAACAAAATCCCTGCGGACCACATAAAGTCTGTTCACATTACTAAGAATGCTTCCCTTAAAAACAGAAATTTTAATTTTCTTTTCTGAACAGCCACGTTCTTAAACTATCTTACAGAGAGAACACTGTGTTTGCCCTGAAATTTGCCAGTAGTTACTATGTGCTGATAACCTCACACTATCCTGAGCTACCAAGTTTGCCTCCTACAACAGGAAATCCTGTAAAACCAAACCCGCCGACATGACTAAAGGCATAAAACAGAGTATGGATTTTATTCTGGGTTAAACATTTATTAAATTCTACAGCTAAAAAAGCCTATGAAAAATAATATGATTTAAATATTTTGAAGTTCTAAGGTGATTACTTTTCTCTTTACTAGTTTACTAATTTTACTAGTTTTTTTACTCTTTACTTTTAGCTAGGTGTGCTACTGGACTAAATCTCCTACACTGAACGTCTTTTGTTACCTTGTTAACAGATCCCCAGTTATCCTGGGGAAACTCACTAGTCTGCAGGTTAGAAAACATCAAGCTATGGTTGAATTAGTTCATTTGCTTAGTCACCAAACAAGGGTTTAATTATTTCACAGTTTTACTGAAAACCTCATTCTGTGCTTGTTAGTTCTCCTCCTTTTTCTGAAACAAGTAAACATCAGACAAAGGAAAACTCCAAACCACACAGCCCTCTCCCTTATTTCCAAAGTGGCCAACCTCCCCCAACAGCCCATGAGAAGCCCTAACTCCCTGGGCAGTGCTGGAAGCAAGAGTCAGTCCTGCTGGAGGTGCAGGGCAGTGATTCGTGCTCAGGCAGACTGATTTCACCTTCACCAGCTCACACGTGGGTGAGTGGCCATGAGGCAGCAGGAAAGACAAACAACTTTTATAAGGGGCAGGGGGAAAAGTGGTAGGGGGACTGACAATGTCAGCAAAAGAATAAAAAAAAAATCTATCAACATAAAGCTACTGCTTAAACATTAATGCTGTTAAAGAACAGTTTTCCCTCTTCTCTGAAAAAGGAACACAAAATCTTCTGATAAGAAAGCCAGGAACTGTCACCAAGAATAACTTCTGTCTTATTGTCACCTCAAAACACTTTCTTCATTTAGTTAAGGTTTAAGTGGGACTCAGGTCTAGCTATCAGTCTCTACCCAATTGAATGGATTTTTATTTTTTTCATCAGATAATGCCTTAGTTAAAACAGAAACAAAACCCAACAGCTGAAATGAGACCGCTGGCAGATCTCTCTGCTAAAGATGCAGAATATTCCCCTCAGACTTCCTTCTCTTTTGGCACAGTACCTGTGTTCGCAGAAACTGCACCTCTTCTGTAAGCAGCTGCTTCTCTTTGAAGAGCTGATTCTGCTTGTTGAGCAACTCCGCTAACTGCCGGGCAGTGGCCTGGCAGTGCTTGTCAAGCTGCTGTAACCTGGAAAAAACAGATAAAAGGGCTGCAGAGCATCTGAAGTGGGAGTTCACGGTGGAAGCTTTGATGTTTGCACTGGCGGTTGCAGCTCCCAGATGACAGAGCTCAGTCTGGTGGTTGGGCTGAAGTATTGCTGCTGGGATGGGCATTCAATACCTTTTATCTTCACGCTTTAACCGAGCACGTTTAAAGGTTTGCACTTCTAATTTAGAAGCTTTATCACAACATGAAAGTGAATTTGCTTCGCCATTGACATGAGTAAAGACCGCAGGACTGCATCCTGCTACCTGCAGCTACGCAAGCTGCACACCCTGTAGCTGCTTCAACACACACACGCTAGTCCAGGTTATAAATCCAGAAATCCCAACTGCCTGACAAACTGGACCTGAAGTGACAAAAACTTTTGTTTTCCGTCCGCTGCTCTTTGCAACCTGTCAATGTCCAAAACTTGTTACGGAACACAACATTTATTTCAAGTAAAATTAGTGTTAATTAAGCAGGTCATCCTAGATCCTTTTAATAGTGTGACAGGGATTCCTGGGGAAGGATGTAAAGAGCCTGTCACTCCAAAGGTCCTCCTCAGGGGCTGCAAGACAGAAGGAACGAGCTGACAGGTATCGGAAAGAGCAAACAGAGGCTCTCTGCTTGCACTTGAAAAACAAGTGCCCAAGTTGGGACAACACTGCTGTAGACAGGGCAGCCGCACCTTTACTTCTTTAATCACAAAACCTGGTATGGCTTTTTTTTTTTATGTCCCCCCTGCCATGAAAAATTTAAAAAGCCTGCTTGGGACCTGTAGCAAGGGACATAAATACAAATAATATGGATATTGTGTTTTTACATTAAATGCATTTCACTCTTTGAATGGAAATGTCTTTAATTTGAAGTCCTTTCAGATATCTTAGAATCTTCTTGTCTTTAAATAACATTACTCTAGAGAAACATACACATCTAAACACTGTGCACTTAGGGAGCATGAACTAACTTTTTGTCAAGGTTAGTTCTGTATCTAAACTTTGCATTTGTTTTTTTAAACTATTTCTTGGTTAACATATTGAAATCAGCTTCAACTGAACAAGGTTTTTAGGTTTTATCTCTCCTACAGGCTGTGTTTTTAATGGAATTAGTTCTACGCTTACAATAAGGCATGTGATTTTCCGAATCTTTCTACTTTCAGCTCCATGTGGTCGTTTTGACTTGTACAGCTGTCGTAACTCAGCTAAGCTTATCACTCTGAATATTCACATTCTTAATCAGGATTGTTCAAATAACTGCATTAGTAAACACCTCCAAATTTCATGAAAAAAAGCTAGGAAACAAAACTGCCAAAATCTATGTCAAAACCAGTATTTTTACTGAGCTGTATCTGCCAGGCACCTTCTTTGAAATCAAACTGCAACAATCGTGTAGCAAACACTGTGAACACCCCTATTTCAGGGTCCTGTTACTCTGCTAACATTTCCTTGCAAAAGGGATTTGAAGAGCCACAGGACCATCTCCTGGGGATCAGAACAAAACTAAATGCAGCTAGCTGCAAACAGTGACAGCTGGTTGTAAACGTCCAATGAAGCAAACAAAACCACTACTTTGACAGCACAGGATACTCTACTAAGTACAGACTTAGACGCTGTGTCTAACTTTACACTCCCTGTACCTACACCCTATACGTGCTGTTTACGCTTCATTTCTTTACCAGAGGTGATTTCAGGGCCATGGAACTTCAAAAAACAAAGCAAAACACCCACGCACAAACTAAAACCCACCCTTGTACTGTTCTTTGTTTTGTTTTTAAAGATAGTAGCTTTTCCACAAGCATCTTGCTCCCAGGGAATGCAAGAACAACGGCGGTGCTTGCTGGAGGCAACGTCGTAGTTCCAGCCTGGAGAGCTGAGTTCTGCTCACTGCTTTGCCATTGACTTCCTTTAACTCGAGGAGGATATGTGACCTTACTGCACTTCTTGATTTGCAATAAAGACATCTGCCAGTCCTTTATTTTTAGAGTACTTATTACTTTATAGCAGCGCTGGTAGGGAGTGCTCCCTTCGGACAGCCAAGGGAAGAACCCCAGTGCTGCCCTACCTGTTTGAAGCCTCCAGGCTCTGAAATCCTCCTCACACACAAGAGCTCGACTCAACAACTACCCCCTACAGCCTGGATTCAGGGCCTTAGGATTTACGTTTCTGCTGACTTCCACGTTCAGTTAATAATTTACCCATTCTGCTAGTGTACCAGTCTGTTTTTAAGAACAATCATATGGTCTTTGAGAGACCCTCTTGCACAAAATTATTCTTACTGGCAGCTGAAGCACCTAAACCCCTCGACTGCCATTTCTGCAGCAGACGCTGAGCATTGCCCATCGCGGCAGGAGGGCCCGTTCTGGCTGCAGGCGCAAACGCCGCCGATGCAGCCCGAGGAGAGGCCCTTCCCAGCACGGCTCTGCTCTGGCGGGGAGGAGGCTCCAGCCGAAGAGCTCCTGCTTCAGCACGAGGAGCTTCCTCCAGCTGTGGCACCCAAAGAGAATTCATTTCCAGCTCATGTGAATTCTGTGCCAAAACACCACCTTCCACTAGATACTCGCAGGCGGCCCGTGCAGATTTCAGAAACACGCCTGGACACAGGCCTGGGTGCGCTCTAGTGCAAAGCTCTTTCCAGATCATGCAAAGGGTGATTCAGATAAGCTGCTGTAAAAAGAAAAGTCTTTCATTATGGCAATACTACTCAGTGATGCTTTTCTGTTTTGTAACTTTGCTACACACCCCGTTACATTCAGACCGTGCCCTTGAGCAGAGGGAGGAAGGTGACACCGGTGCTGGGCTTGGCTAGCCCGCCACAGCTTTACTGCCATCATCTGCAGCTGTCTCCAGTGCTTGAGTATGGGGTTAATAACGTTCCTTTCTGAATTCTGGGTCATGATGGATAAAGAGGGAGTCAGTGCAGATCTTGGTCCATGAATTCCCAAATTCTGTCTACCAGTCTGCTCTCCCAGAACTGCTGCCAAGCCCACCCTTGGTCCGCACGCTGGGACTGCCAGCCTGCTCCGGTGCATGTAGCTCCTGAGGACAGGCTCTGGGCCCTCACACAGTATCTGCTATTACGTGTGACATGTGCAGCACAGCCACACATTCCCATATGCATTGTATCTGGCCTGCCTGCTGATCTCGTAAATGATTCAAGATGAGAAATGAACAGCTCCACCCACATTCACTGTACTTCCCATATGTTACAACTGCACATCGATGCCTGCCATCATTTTTACAACTGGGTGACAGAACCTTCTGCACATTTGGCTAATACAAATGAGTGAGGTTGCACGGTCACCACGTTCACTTTGGCAACACCACCTACCAGGTAAACGTGTACTGAGTCCTGAGCATCTGAGTGACCACCGTATCCTCAGCCTCCACTCCAAGTGAGACCATTTTTCCACCAAAGTGGCAAGACCTGTCCCGTTGGGATCCTGGGTGGCTGCTCCCCCTTGGCCTGGGAGTGCTGAAGGGCAGGAGCTGTCTCCACACTCTATCATGGTGCTTTGAAACACAAGGTGAAGACATGTAGCTCTCAAACTGTGTTAGTTTGGACTACTTATAGGACAGCCTGTCACTAACGGGTAAGATCCCATTTAGTAGTAATAATAATACCCTTCAAATAATTTTCTAAACCAAAATTCCTATTCCTATATGGAGGCAGGAAAGAGGCAGCTTCATGAGACAAGTGGTTCCACAGAAGGAGAACAAAATTGAGGCATCACAAACTCTAATGAATGCTTCAAGTTAAAATGTTTTGCTCCGATTCTCAGTACCTGGAGCTTCTATGCAGCTTTATGTTAGAAAGGCTCCAAGCTACCTTGCTACTTTGTGCAACTACAACCTGCAGGAGACTACACCCCTCACTCCGTACAGCAGTAAAATCTGGATCTGAGACTGGGCTATACCCTAGCCTGTCGAGAAATGAAAAGGAAAGGGATAGATAGGTTTTGTTACATTTCGACAGCTATGGGTAGACAACCACCGCAAGACCCTGCAGAAACTAGGTGAAACATCAACCATAAAGCAGAGCTTTAGCACCAAGGTGAATTCCACCCAGCAGAACAAACTTCCATTGCACCCAACACCACACAGCTGGACTAGCACCCGCTGTTTTACATTGTGATCGTTCCCTTGACTGCAGCCTACGGACAAAAACAAAAGCTTCATTCTTTTTTTATAAAAACACATTTCTAAGCCAGGGGCACCCACAAGGCTCCTGCTGTGAGCTCCCTGCCCTGGGGGACTCACGGCTCCATTAATCCACAGTGAAGGGAAAAGCCAATACAACCTGTCAGCCCTCCTCTGCGCTGGCAAGCTGATGTGAAAGAAATTAATATGCAGGGATCTGCGGGCAGCATCCATTCACCCTGCAGGGACATAGCAGAGGCATTAAAAGGTTATTTACTCTTTCAGTACAGTTAGGTTACTGATGTAAAATGTTTTCACTCTACTCCATGGAGCTGAATTTGCTGAAATGGCATGATTGGATTGCAGCAACCTGCAGCAGCTAAATCACCAAATCCAATAACCGTGCTGCATTTACTGGAACACATCTTAATTAGGTTTTAATACAGGTAATCTGATAACTACTTCTGGCCAGCCAGAGCAGAGCTGTCAGAGCTGAAAGGGCTGTTATTGAGCCGCTTGTCCAGATCGCTACTGCGGCTGGCTCCCCCCCAA
>NW_010110590.1:17517-74321 GCF_000699245.1 Pterocles gutturalis
CCGCCTGCCATGGTAGTGGAGGGCAGCCCGTGGCACCGAGCAGCACCAGTGGCCGATGCCGGACCAGGTGCCGTGGCCAAGCCCAGGGTGCCACCTGTCCACAGGGACAACCAGCACCAGGGATGTGGCTCAGCGGGTGAGGGGGTACCAGGGCACAGCTCTTGCTGTCCCCCCAGAACTACCAAAATCCCAAATCATGAGAACACATTACCATGCAGCAAACTGCCTTTAAAAAACATTTCCCTCGTCAGGATAAGAGTGCCAAGGTACTAGTTTCTAAGGTCACTCATGCCTGGAGGCGTACACAGCCATCTGAGGATGCTTCTGGTTACAAGGGAGAAACCAGGGGCGATGTCAGAGCCCCACCACGCTGCAGGGAGGCAACTGAAGGGGACTCTGCCCCAGCGTGAAGGCGGTGCAAGATTTAGTAATCAGCCATTTGCGAATCTCAAATGTTTTTAACGCACTCTGAATTTTAAAAGCAAATGCAGGTCTGAAAACAAGCTTGTTACAGAAAGGGAGAGCAAGCCAGTTAGAAAAGAAAGCAAAACACAGCAAACTTTCCATCAGCAAACATCTTGCTTTTATAATTCTTTTCAGGACATCCCACAAATTTGCTATCATGTACTAAAATAGGAAGCGTTTAAATTGTGATACTTAACAGAGAGTTGTGCTACAACTCATTAAAGGATGTTAAATTTGTGTACTCAAATGGTCAAGCATTAGGAAATGCCAGAGTGAAGGTTGTCTGTGCAGCTCCTTTCCGCCCTGCCTATCACCTCTGCTCCTGCTCCCCTGGCTGGCCTTGCTGCTCTCTTCCCAAGGCAAGTACCTGCCATGACCCTGCAAAAAAAATTTTCAGCCTAAACCACAATTTTTGTCAAGCCTGATGAAATCACAAAGAACTTCATTGGTGTCTTTTTATAAGGAGCATCACACAACCTTAAATAGAAACTGTGCTGATCACAACTAGTTCCTGACCCAGATAAAGCAGACGCTGCCTAAGGTAACCTCCTGCTCTATATAAATCAATGATCAGGCTTGCTTTGCCTATGTGAGGGTCTTGGAAAGCCAGACTTGCTGCCATGCAAAGACTTAAAGTATACGGCTGGTGTTCAGGGTGAGTTTGTTTCTGCAGCCACAACTGCCCCAGCTGCTGTTACTCCCCACCCCTGCTGCAGGGACAGCAGCACAGGTCCCCTCTGCTTTCCAGCTCAACTCTGCTACTTTTCTCTCTTTCCTTTTCATAGAAGTGATGTTGCCTTTTTCACTAAGGCAGCAGAATTTATATTCACCACGTCTTCTTACCTTGAATCAGCTCTGTGGACAACTAGGACATTTAAACCTGTAGTAAAATTAGTTCTTGTATGAGCAACCTGCATCTTCATGGTGGTTTGCAGCATTGACAAATACACCCAGTAAATTTCGAGGTAACTAAAAAGGAGTTCAGAAATTTAGAAATGCAGACAAATGGCAAATTACCCCCCAAGTTTCACTAGTGTCCTAAACTGCTATTTACTTAAGAACTTGACCCACAGATCAGGACACTGAGGCAGCCCTGAGTGATGAGCATCTTGGAGAAGTCCCCATATGCTCCCAGATTTAAACCAGAACCTATACAATCTATCCTTTAACTGAGCTCCATGTGTCCATCTAGCTTCAAAAGCAAAACACTATGATCCACCTTTCCCATGTTAATGAAATAAACAAAGCATAAGAGAAAAAACACACAGACCAAAAAAAAAACCCCATCCCATAACAGTAGGAACTAAGGACAGTGAACGAGCCTCCTCACTCCTGCCACACTGGAAGTCCCAACTTCTCACAGGACACAAGGAGACAGTTTAGGGCACATT
This sequence comes from Pterocles gutturalis, assembly GCF_000699245.1. Taxonomy (NCBI): domain Eukaryota; kingdom Metazoa; phylum Chordata; class Aves; order Pterocliformes; family Pteroclidae; genus Pterocles; species Pterocles gutturalis. Next base: position 19,374 of record NW_010110590.1, read on the forward strand.
AAAACAAGTTCTTGTTGCACTTCCCACCCTCTGGAATCCCTATCAAAATTCTGTTGCCACATAAAAGGCCAAGACATTTGTTCAGGCAGAGGAAGAATGCAATCTATGCCACTTCTAGCTTAGTAAGGTAAGCACTTGCCCACACTACAGGCAGAACAAACTCATCCAGCTTATGCTAACAGATGGTAACTAGAGGGTAGTATCCCTTGCACAGTTTGGAATTGGATACCTAAGAAGAAAATGTCCACATTTCACCACGAAACCCTTGACCCAGGTGAGGTCCCTTTATCCCTTAATCTTTTTTTCTTTTTTAAACGTGTATTGGGTAACCTCTAAATTCCTTTTTACTAAAGGCACTCTTAAATTTCACACATACTTTTAAAGAAGTGCCTATATTACATCTTCTTCAAGAGATAACAATCTTCAGATGCCAAGATAACAATTACAATTAGGCTTTAATTAGAAGTTTACTTAGGAACAGTAGCTTCCCCTTTGTTTCAGATGTCATCACCGACTATTAGAATATATCTTCACTCCCACAGCTGGCCCAACAGGTTAAACAAATAGCTCACGTACGAAACCTGAGCCTGGATCTATTCTAATAGCTGGTGCCTAACGTGCTGAGGAGAGAACACTATCAGCCTGCTCTTTAGTAGGGGGTGTAGCAGCTGGGCTTAGCTGATACGATGGCCACTTTTAGCCCTCCTGGGTTTGGACAGGAAGGAAACAATGGAAGAGAATGGATGGCAGGCCGGAAAAGATGCTAATGTTTATTTGTGTCTGAATCCCTAGGCTAAAGAGAGGCTTTTCCTCCTTTAAAGGAATTTGAAATAATATAACCTAACCTAAGAATATGAACTCTGGATCGCGTCTGCTCTAGAGAAAAATAGTTCTGGTTGCTATTTTCTGCCTATTGCTGAAAAACATTTAATAAAACAATTCTCCAAACCACTTAGGTTGACTATTAATTTAGAGTGCTGTAAAATACCTCAGGGAAAAAAAGGAGGCAGGGCTTGCAGCATCATAATAAAATCATCATAATCCTGTAATGTTACAGTCAGACCCTACTTTTTCTTTTTTTCTTTTTTTTTCCAGTCTGCTCACCCCTGATTTTGTTATTTGCTGGACAGAAGAGATTTTGCAGAATTTCTCCATTAGGAAACAGTCTTGAGATGCACATCCTATCAAGGCTTCAAAAGTGCCCTTTTCATGTTTCTAAAGATCATTCCACAGGGTACATATGTGCATTGCTGAAATATTTTTTCCTGCACTTGTTTTACTAGTTACAACAATTTCTGTCATTGGTTTACTTTTTATAAATGTGTGCTCCATTGCCCCACCACTCCTTACTCTGATTCCTCCTATTTCTTTCATTACCAGACAAACTTGAACCTTCACAGTCTGCTAGTTCATGTCCACCCAAAACAATCACTATATTCGAGTCAGACACACTGATTTTTTTTTTTAATGCAATCTGCCCAATCTAAACTCTTTCCTTCAAAAACACTTCGCCTTTAAAAAGAAATTCCCAGCATGAACCTCATCAGAAGCGACATGTAACAGACAGTACATGTGGTGTTTGGGCAGGCAGCACAGAATTGAAAAAGACGACTTCACTTTTTCTATCCCATGGCATGTGCAGAATGTACATGTGGCCCAAGCTGACATCAGGCATTTGAAGCAAAAAAACTGCTAAAAGCATCACCTTCTGTTAACTTACTTTGTCAGACATTGTCTTAATTAAAAAAATACTACCACTAGAAAGGCTAGTGCAGCTGAGCTACAACTGCTTCAGCTGTTTCTGGCAGTCGCAATTGCAGACTAACAGAACAGCTCTGGGTTCAGTCCTGCTGTCCCCGCTGAGCCCACACCTTAGCTGCTACCAGCAAGGATTGTGGCTCCATATTAAAGAGCATAAAGCTTTTGTCTCTTGATGTTTATAGCTATTAGTACCTATGTTTGAAAGGTAAAATGTTTCTCATTGGTGACTTTGCAAATGGGAGCTCAATAGGGCCAGGTACAGTCCTTCTGATTTGGGTATCTGCAAGGGAGTCTTTCCCGTTTGATAATTTTATGTAGTACTCCTTCAAAAATGTTCTTCAGCAGAAAAACCAAGGCTGCTATTCTGTATAGTTCAGCCACTATAAAAATAAGCTCTAAAAATATCAAACTCGTTAGTTCCTTTGCTTAAACCTCATCACACTAATTTTTCACACCAGAGGTACAAACATGCCCCTCTTTCCAATTCATTCCAAAATATCAAACACAAAGTGTTAAATATTTATGTAGGCATCACTCGTTAGTTCCTTTGTCTAAACCTCATCACACTAATTTTTCACACCAGAGGTACAAACATGCCCCTCTTTCCAATTCATTCCAAACAAGTGATTTTGCCTATAAGCACTGGCAGGTGATGCACATTTGCTTTTTTTTAGGATTCACGCAGGGTTACTGTGGTTTTCATAAATTACAGTGAAAGTAATGATAGATGTAAGATTTGTATGGAGCATAGTTTTATGCTTGTGACATACAAGAGGAGGAATATGACTTCAAATTGGTGGCAGAGATAATTTTTCTGTGCAGCACATTCAGATAGATGTTTTCCATACAAGTCCCCCATTGCTCTCTCCACATAGACCAGATTGCTTCCACTTGTGAACTTACCAAGTCTGGACTACTCCCCTTTCAAATACAGCTCTATCACACACCTCTATTTTCCAAACTTACTCTGCCTAGGAAGAAAAATGAGGAGAGGGGGCACATATTGAATGAGGATCTAGAGAAACGGCTGGAACACAGGTCAAGGTGGGCAGAGGAGCCCAGGATGTGCGTGAGAGGTAGGTGTGCTCAGATACACACGGATATACCCAAGGGACCTGAGGAGCCTTCAGCCTTTGTTTCTGCGTTAGTGCTGGTTGGCCAAGCAAACGTGCTCCCACCTCACAGGGAGCTGCTGCTGTCACGCAACATAGCGCTGCGGACCAGGGATGGATCCACTTGGGACCAGCCCCAATCCCCCAGGTCCCTCACTACACCATAAACAGTTCTGCGGAGACTGAACGGAGAGTCACAGTGTGAAGGAAACACCAGGTGGGGGGAAGGTAACATGGAAGACCAAAACCAGGGGAGATGGTGAGGGTTATAAAGAAGGATTTTTGCATTGGGAAGGATCTGAGCAGCATTGCCAGCACACCTCCATGGAGCTCAGCTCTTGTGAATACAGCGGCCACTTGGTGTTTTGTTTTGGACTACATTAGAAACATTGTGAATTTGCCTGTGAAGTCAGTGAAAGCTGCAATTGCTTAGAAGCAGTGAAGGAAAGCAGCGAAGCATTTCACAGAAAATACATCTTAAAAATGTATTAGCACATTATAGAAAACATTACACTCTCCATAAGAGAGGGGCTATTTCATGATATATGTGTATTTGTCCAGTTGTGCTCTGAATTTACTGCATCGAGACTAAAGGCTGAACTCAGTCATTGCTATGAAATAGAGGAATTTTATTCCTGCTTTAGAGGCAAATATCACTACAGTTATCTCCAGAATACCCATGCACCAACCGTTTGGAGATGAGTATCAACACACCCAGATCACAGGCAGTGGGAAGGGTCAATTATACCTTTCTGGGGGCAGCAGCTTAGCTTGTGGATGAGAATAGCAGCTCTAGTGTCTCTGCAACAGCAGCACAGGGCTGTCAGGAGTACCATGCACAATGAGCACAAAGGTGGCTCCTGCCCGGCTCTCCCATGTCAGGGCTTGGCACATCACTCCACAGTCACCAGACCCAGCACAGGCATCCCACCACGGTAAGGCTATCGGCACCTTCCAGCAGAATAATTCGTTCTTTCCACAACTGTGCATGTGCACGCACAGACTCTTCTGTTTCCACTGTATTTTAATTATTGTCAAAAATTCTAGCAAAACTGTCAGTCTTTTCTTTGCTACAAGTTGAAATAAATATGTTATTAGTCTTCTTGACACATCTTCAATGTAACTATGAGAAAAGAAGAGTACTTTCCCCCTTAGATTACATCAAAAGCCCTTGCTTACTTTTGTTAGGTAAATTAGGCTTTTCTCATAATACCTCCCCACGTTCTAGTCTTTCAGTAGTAAGCAATCATAACAATTTTATGAAACAAATGTTTAAACAAGAAAGCTCAGAAGTCTTGATATGCTTTTGGGAGCTGAACATTCTCACTCACATAGGTAGTTGGACAATTAAAATTAAGTGCCTGAAATCACTCGCAGTAAATTAAGAAAACAAAGCTGTATCTCTTTGTTTAAAAATACAGCCATGGTTTTTGTTCTTCTAAGTAGGGAAACACAAGACACATATGCAAAATGAGAAGCAAGAGACCCACCTAGACTTGGTAACCTCTGATACTGCTGCTGCAGCACAAATATACCATTACTCAAAATTCACCATTGGGAAACCTACACAGAGAAATGCACATTTCTGAATGAAATGCACACTTTTGATAATGTGCACCACGCTGTCGGTGAACTCGCACACTAACGCAGCACAGAACATGGCCTGGGTTTCTGAAAGGCTACGAAAGCTCAGCAGATGCCCCGAGAGAGCCCAATGTCCCCACTGGGGCTCACTGGTCCAGCTCCACTCTTCCTCAGCAGCCACTGCAAGAGCCTTCCAGGGAGATGCTGGTGGTCTTGGCACCGCTCCTGGTGGACAACTGTCCACCTCACACCTGGCTCAGCCTCGGCTGCAGCAAGGTAATGAACAGGCTGACAAAGCGAACCCAAGTCTCCCTCCCGAGGGAGGCTACTTTTGATCAGTGTTGAGCAACATATGCAGGCTTGAGCAGGGGGGCACGCAGGCAGCTCAGGAAAAAGCGTGCGCTGCTGTAACTAAACTGCAGATTAAGCTGAGGACTGCTGTTTCCTAAGCTCCAGATAAGGAGCCTTCTGGAGAGAAAAAAAAAAAAAAAAAAAAAAAAAAAGAAAGAAAGAAAGAAAAGACACTGCTGAAATCCTCAATTGTACTTTTGCTTTTAAATTATTATAAATTTAGGCTATATTAGAGCAGCATTTGTCTCAGTTTAAGACAGTATATTTTTCAGCAAAGATCCTCAGTAGAGATGCTTGTGTAGTTAATGGTTTGTTTCTAACGTCTCTGAAACCATGACATTACTTGTTCAGCAAGTATTTATCTATGAAGGAACATCCTTCATGTTATCTCCTTACATAAAAATTGTGAGATGGGATCATAACGTAACTGTAGTCTCCTCAAATAAAATAATCCTAACCTTATTGAACCCCTTTACTGCAAAATCAGATTTTTAATTTCTTTTGAAACAAATAGTATTTGGGAGATAAAGCTGCATTTACAGGTACACTGAGTCCTGATTTCATGGAGACATACAGAGGAATTTAGAGTTCTATTGTGTGACAGTAGAGAAACGACTAAAACCTGTTTCTGTTACAGATCTGGATACAAAAGCTTTCATCCTGATCCAGAATAACTCCCATGAGCTGTAATGTGAACTACAGAGACTCCTGTAAAGCATACAAAACCCCACCAAGAGCCCAATCCTGTGTTGCTAAAAACAAAAGGAATTTTGCTTTTAATAGGAGCAGGCCCCTTGTTTGCATAAAGAGCAACTTGTCAAACAGAATACAAATGCCAAGCTGGTATGTTACAGCCACAAGCACAATAGCCCCAATCTTGTTTTTAACTAAGCAAATCCCAGAGAGAGCAGTTTTCCCCCCAAATCTGGGCACTGTCTACAAATTCAATGAATTGGTGTCTCAAAGTGTTCATGAAGGATGCAGGAAATTTGCAGAAGGGCATAAGCTTCTCATTTCAAAGAGAGGGAAACTATGTTTTCATTATAAAAAATGAGAGCGTGAAAAAATCCTAACTACACAATAGCTCTCTTTCAAGTATAAAGTTCAGAAGTAGATCTCCCAAGTTTCCTGTATGTTAAAAGAAGAACACAGAATAACAATATAAAAATCCTTCACAAAAAACCAACAAGCAAGGATGAAGCAGTACCCGCCTGGGGGCCAATTGCCTCTCCAGCAGCGGTAAGGCTGTTACTAGGCTTGCAGTACCATTTGTTCCATTACACAATCTCCTGAAGCCTTTTACAGAGAGCTAAAACAACTGCCTGTACCAACACGACACATGGCTTTCCATCCCGACTCTTTGCTAATCCAGACGCTCCAACCATCTTTCTTTAAGATGCCATATGGTTGGCAGAAGCCTGTAGATCTAGCAGCACATCTGCTTGTATGTTACTTCTCCCCTCCAACTCCCCCCTCCACACCACAAAAGAGAGAGCAAATAATTATTTAACATGTAACCAGTTAAACTGCATTTAAAGAAGATGGGGATTATTTAGCTCTGGATATTTTAAAAATATAGATTGTCGCAGAAGATCATTTGTCTCTCAGTGGTTTGAGAAACAGAGAGAAACAAAACAAAGAAATGAAAAGCACACAGGCAAAATGATTGCTGCATTTGAATTATTTAAATGTCTGCCATTTCAAACCTTATGCCCGAAGATTTATTTGCCACATTAGTGTGCCACTGAAGAAGGGGCTGAATTTTCTCTCTGCTTTTGTCAGAGGTGAATCAGACAAGCAGACTAGGAAACTATAATACACCAAACCATGCTTTGTTAAGCGCGCAGAGTGAGTCTGTATGCTAATGACTGCAGGAATACACTGACACACTGATTTTTTTGGTGTGATGAGCAAAGATTGACACTGCTGAAATCCTGGTTGCGCTGGCATGCAGGCATCCAGGTTGTCTCTTTATAATCCAGACGCTAGGAAGACAGGCTGCAAAAATAATTTTGTTTGTGATGAGTTATCATTTGACCATTTATGACATAATTGACTATAACAGAAAAGAAAATACACACTTCAGAGCCTGAAGTTAAAAAAGACCTAGAACACAGAAATTATAAGTAAATGCTCCTATAAAATTCTCATTGACCACTCTGTGATGAATAAACCATCTCGGTTAACGAAGGACAGGCAGAGATGGAAATGTGTAAGGACAGACGGCACAATTTTGCAATTCTGTCTGCTGAGGATTTGCAGCACCTTTTGTTCAGAAACACTATTTCCTCATTCAACTTTTCATGCATCAGTAAAATAAGACATCAAAGAGATAAAAGATAACAACTCTACCTCAAATGCTGCTCACATGTATTGTTCGTGTGATTATCTGTGCAGACAGAAGCAGTATGTAGCCTAAGAGCCATGAAGCGCATGCGTATGTTCCAGCATTTGACAAGAAAAATAGAAACTAGACAATGTATTTGCTCCAAATAGTCTCCCCACATCAACTCTCCATTGCAATGAGCACAGAATGTTCCTCTGCCTTCACAAAACCAGCTTTCCTTACAATATGGGAGTGCTTGTGTTTGACTAGATAACGTACAAATTGTTTTTTCCCTCAGCTAGCTAGGAGTTAGAGTTCCTAAATAAATGATGGGGAGACCGTGTCCAATGGTCCAGACCAATGTTGAGGCTTTGGTTCAAACCAGCACTTTTGAACAAGACACAATACTCAGTTTTTATGCTGTTTATTTTGTGGCTAGTATTTTCCTTTTTTTCCCTCTCTGTCTCAAGGTTATTTTAAATTTCATCAAAATTGCTTTGGATAGTTTCATATAAAAACAAAATTAAAAAAGCCACTTTCTCCTCCCATAATTTCACTTTTTTTCCCGCTTCTCCTTAAGAAAAAGATGACAGAAGTTCAAAACACACTTGAATTTCAAAATGTAAAATGTGGCAATGTATTCAATGATGTAGCAATTTAGCTCAGTTTAAATTTGATAAGGCTTAATTTACTATCTATAATAAATAAAGAACTGTATAGAAGGTGTTTACAGTAACAAGAAATGTTTATAAATAACTACAGATTAAGATTTCAGTTAGTCATGAGCATACTCTTCACAACTTGAAAATTATGAAACTACTTAAATGTAAAAAAAAAAAAAAAATCAACAAAAACCTTTCCCAACTTCTTGGATTAATCTTTTTCAGACCTTGTTTTGCACACATTCCTCATTGTTAATCAGTTTTCACTTTAGGTGTTAATGCCCGGGCTTAGCCCACCTGCCTCAATCTTCTTAGACAACTCTGGGAGATGAGAGAGAAAATTTTTCATAAGCATCTGATTGTATACATGTTAACTTCCTTCCTTGACGAAGGTGTAGAAAAAAGTTTTCCTCTTTGCATCTTCCTGAAAGATTCTTAGTAAACTCAATAGTACTTAATGGGTCTGAAAATGCCTATTTTATCCATCTGAAAATGCCCATTTTATCCATCCTGTATGATGGCAGGAAACATCCATAGCAGGATGCCTCCTGAACTGATCAGTGAAAACCACTCGTTGATGACGACATTTGGTATGTCTCCGAACATCAGCTGTGACTGAAGTTCCAGGAGAACACATACTTGGAGAGCTGTCACACAGGCCCTCTCACCCCATCCCAGTCCCTCACCAGCGAGTTCCAGTACCACCCTCCCTTCAGTAAAAGCCCGTACAAACATCAGAAACTGATTTTCAGAAAGAGGGGCCAGCCAGCAGAGATCCTTTGCATATGTGAAACACGCGCTGGATGAACCATTTCAGAATTTAAGTTTACCATTTAGGCAAAAAGTATGGTCCTAGATTTAGGTATGAGAAAGAAAATGAACTTTGTATATGTGCTGTATCTTCTTGTCCCAGAATAGGTGAATGAAAAGAAACCACGTGTGAAGTCTTGGTCAAGATCTGCTGCAAAGTGACCACTGTAGAAATAATGTAAATGCTGCATGCTTTCTTATTGCTTGCAGGCTAAGAAAAAAAACCCAAACTTTATTCTCTTGACAAGCAATGGAAAATTATGAAGGTGCAGTGTACATCAAGAGCTTCTCCCTTGTAATTGCACTGCTTCTTACACGTGCTCACCCTTAATGATTTCTGATTGAAAGTGCCAATGAGTTCACTGGATTGCAGTTTGGACCATTTAACAAAAAGACTGGGTCTGATGAAGAATCCACTCTCATATCTTGGTCAGGGCTACAAATGCAAAGCAAATGTCTCCGGGGTTTGTTTGTTTGGGATTTTTCTTCTTGGAGGGGTGGGTGGGGAGGCAGAGGGGTAGCATGAGGTTTTTCAAAGTTTATAAAGAAAAGACAGTTCTTCTTATATGGAATAATCAAGATTATAAAAATAGGTTTAAACCTTGTGGTATTCATATTCTAGGTATACCTGAAGTGTCTGATATAATAACTGTAAATCATCTACCCAGTTTTATTGGGCACTTCATTTGTAGCTTGTAGAAAAAAAACAGGATTTCTATAGTAATTTGTAGAAATAACAGAATGCTTTTCCTCTTTTGAGACAAAGAGAAAGGGGGAATTGAGAGCAAAACCTCTTCAATTTGAAAAGGACTACATGGGGAAGTAGGGATATTAGCAAGGGAATTCATTTCTTCCTTCATAATCACATGAATGCCCTTAGACATCCATTATCAAACCAGAAAGCATAGAACCACTACACTGAAAAATGACTACACTTCATACTGGCATTTTTAATTGTGCAACTCCTGTTTTAGCATCATTCCTAGTTCTGGATGGTGACTTCATGTACTTTATTTTAAAGATACAATAAGAAAATATACCTTACAGAGAAATGAAGTAATCAATAAATTATCTAAAAGATTTAAATTAACACTTCTGCAAGTTTCATGGTATTCAAACTGTTTTAGTGTAGTCTGTTTTTATTATTCTAATTCTTAGGTATTACCCAATTATATTTTATTAATCAGGGTGTTTCTTCTGAATTGCCTAGGAGCTTACTTTGCTTACATGCACTAAACAATCCCCAGATGTAAGCTTTTTTTTTTTTTTTTGAAGAAGCCAAACAAGTATGGATTTTGCTTGTAAATTCTAAAGTTTCTCATTAAATTGAATAGAACATTTACAGATTAAATATTAGAAAAAAACCCCAGAAACTGCAAAAAATGTCAGCAGTAGTGAAGTTCCAAATTTCTCCAAGTGCCAGCTCTGGAACCATTACTTGGGTTTTTAAACTTTGCCTTCCTCATCTGACACACACAGATCATGGAAGTATTCAGCCTCCATGTGCAGTATGTAACATACAAAGTGCACATGAACAATACACTCCCTGATAAATAATACTTATTCAATAATGACATATATTTTACATAGACACATTTTACTACAGTCAAGTTTTGTGACCTGTTACTCCAAGCTGCACTTACATTTATTTATTTCTACAGCTTTGCAGCATTTTGACTTCTGAAATTTTACTTGCAATCTGATGTTTCCTCCACCACAGCACTGTTATAATCAAAATTAATAGGCCAAGATAGTCTGCTAAAATTAAACTCGGATCTGAAAGGTACAGTTGAACATTTGGGGATCTCTCTTCAGATGCTGACAGGGAGACATGTGAGCGGATGTAGAGAGAATCTGGATATATGGTTCACATATGGGCCTAACAAGAGCAATCTCTTCATATAAAGACACTATTTCTCATGCTAAGTCTACCTTGTTTTCTAATGTCAGCTGAAAGGAATGTTGGAATCTGGGACAGTTTTCCGCATCAGAGTCTGTTATTTCACTGCCTGATGTCAAGAACTCTTGTTTCTTTTCATAGGACCTCTGTTGGCTGGGTTTTTTTGTTTTGTTATTGGTTTGGGTTTTTTGGGGGGGTGGGTTGTTGATTTAAAACAACCAATGCTACACCCTCGTAGGAAATCTTACTCTTCTTGCTTATTCTTCCACCCAAAGCACCCTGAAATTATTAAGGTACACCAACTGATAAAGGATTTTTTTTTCTTTTTTTGCAGTGTTGCATTAGAACTGTGAGATTACCACTGATTTAACTGTTACAAAAGGAATTGGTATTTGGGATTGCCAAGCACTGAATGGTTTTGAGCACAACACCTTCATCTGATCCTAGATCCAAATACACAGGTCCCAGGCACAATGCTACACTCATTGTCATTTAGGGCTTTCTTTCGTACAGCACAGAAGTCAATATGTCAGCACAAGACAAAAGCAATGAGTAAGAAGAAATGGAAAACAAATCTTGGTTGCTAAGTTAGCCTGTTGTGTAGTAAAAGTTTGTGTGAAGCCACATACAATATGACCTAAAGCCTCGTTTTGCTCAAAAAGCTACAGTTTAGTTAAGAAAAAAATGCAGTAGAAAGGAAATCCAGTTGCACACATGCAGAAGGTAGGACTCCTACTATCCCTCATTGTAGGAAAATCTGTTACTTTACCCTGATTAATGTATAGCCATACCTGAAGCACAAAAATTTTGCTCAGAGAGGTCTGGAAGAAAAGCGCCAACATTCATTAACGCCTGCTGCTCATAGCACACAACCATCTCACAGCTTTATCTCAGAAGGCATTAGGAAGGACCAGTACAGCGTTATTTCCACACAGCACACAGATAAGCTTAAACCAGCAATGTCAGGCTCTGTACCACAGTACGGGTAACACTGAGACACAGCACTTGCAGGAGAACTGCTGTAGCTCAAAACAAAATGCTCAGAAGTCTCTGCTAGCTGCCAGAACTCCCAGCATTCAGAGGATCAGGAAATGACCAGAATTAATGTTTTATGGATTTAAATAACTGAGGAAAACCAAACACTGTAGCACCTCTGAACTGTGCAATCCTAAGCAATAGCATTGACTGAGAAAAAGCACTGGAATAAGGAACAAAACATGCAAGCATGCAAGGTGCCTCAACTTCGGGAAAATGCTCAGGCAAGGAGGTCGAAGGCAAAAGTTGCTTCTTAGAGCTGCTAAATTATTTTGCAGCTAAGTCATTACAGCAAGAAAGGGGCTTAGTGTTTTGCAGCTACCTATCAGTCACAGGGTTCACAAGACACGTCTTAATTTAGCTCCACATGCCCAAAAGATATGAAAAAATATTTTTAATTCAGGCCCTAATTAGGATGATAACTGGAAAAGATCCCAAACCATCACACTTGACAATAACAACCTATGTGTTTACACCCAGACTCTTTTGTAGCATATTGTGGGGAGAAAACTAAGACTTAAAGTACACACAACTAAGTACTCTACATTACCTACTTGGGGTCTGAACTTGGTTCCAAGTTTTGAAGGAGTCCAGGCCTTTTGAGGGAACTTAGCCAGCAATTCAGACAAAGATTTCTTCAAAGGATAAAGAGGCTTGAATTTTTTTTTCTTTTTTTTTGTCCTCTTCTTTTTAAATAAAAGCTACATCTCTGATTTGTGAGAACAGAGTTTTGAAAGGAAGGGAAAAAACACCATTACAAATACCAAGGAAAGCTTTCAGGTTATGAATCTACTATTTCATCCATGAAATATCCAGGTTGCCTTCATCATCATTTCCAAAACACCACATTATATATGGCAACAATGGAACACTAGGCTGGTCTGTTTCCCATATTTTTAGTTGGCTCAGCTGGAAAGTGAATACAGGCTATTGCCCCAGGATGATTGAATAATTTAACTCAAATGCAATTTTGCACAAAATTACTTTCACAATTGGAAGAAAAAAAAAAAAAAAAGCACGGCTAGTCAGGCTCTTTGTTAAAGACAAGAATTTGATTTTTTTCCCCCTAACTAAACTAGTATCACCCACAAAGTTTAGTTCACAATGTTACTGTTAAATAAGCAAGGTATAAATCTTGATATCAAACCACCAAGCTTTTTTGTGCTAAGAGTTAACTGCCCCTGCATGAAGTGTCAAGTACAATACTTACACGTTACATCTCAAACCATACTGCACTGGCCTGGGCGAAATCTCTGCTCAAGAGTAAAATTTATGCTTAAGTAAATGCAAGACAAAATCCCCAAATTGTACACTGATATTTAGAAGAGGTCTGTTGCATGTGGAACTGGTTTTGATCTTCAGATCATAAACTCCTGGAGGCACAGATCTTCTTTAATTACAAGAGTACAAAGCACCATGTGTTTCCATTATGCTATTTAAATAACAGATTTAATTTGAATTTACATTTGTTGATGTAAACATTACTGACTGTAACATTACCCTCCAATCTGATGCAGAAAGTCACTGAAGTATTAGGAAAAAATTCCTTCCCATAAAGATTACAAAGGAAAGAATCCCCAAATGTGCTATCTGAAAATATGAATAGAAAATACCTTAATAGGAAATAATACCTTTTAGTGGGACAGAATTTTTAAGATTATATTTTCACACAAATAACACTAACACCTCAGGCAACCCCCGTTTTCAATTCTGCTCTCCAGTTACCTGATCTGTTTAAAGGACTGAACAAACTCAGCTGCTTCCAGCAACCAGAGTTCCACTGATTATTAAAAGGAAAGAAAGTAGCATAGAAGGATCACTCACTTATCTTGCAACACTGCTTTAACAGAAATGGAATTGGAGGCTCTGCTAATGAATTTAACTATCAGGACTCTAATCAGTTCTGCTTTCTACCACAATTAATTTAAACTCTGCTTTTGCATAAACAGTCCCTGTAATTCAAAACTTTGCTTGGGGTAGCTTCTGTACCTCAGGTGAGGCTCAAATGGCACAGTGCGGTGCTGGGTCCAGAGACAACTCAGAGAAGAACAATTTAGCGGGAAACATTTTAACATAGTAATATTAGGTAAGCTTTTCTTTGTATTAAGAGCACATGCGCAAAACCTGCACTATTGCTCAATGATTTTACTTTTGTTTTATAGGTGACCTGCAAGCACTTACAATACTTGCTATAATTTCTCTGTTTGGGCGAACCTAGGCAAAAAGAAGAAAAACATTTGTGTACCATATATGTGGAATGTTCAATTTATGTCACATTGCTATTAAAAAAAAAAATTACTTTCAGACAGTGAAGTCTGAAAATTATATCTAATCAGAACACTAGGCACTAATAATAATAACAACTAAGTCCAAAGTTGCCCAAATAGAGGCAGTTGAAACTGGGAGTGGACAGCTAAGGTAGTATGAAAATAATATTCTGTAAAGATTTTATTGGCTTTTCGATTTGATCACATAACTCACAAGCCAACTGAGCAAACAAGTAAAATTTTTGAGCAAGCAGAGGTGTTCACTGTGCACATTCAAAAAAAATTTTTTTTCTTTTCAGAGGATCCTGAAATCTTCAGAACATTTTTATCAGGAAACACTCCTTCCACACGTAGAGATGGAGTACCTAAAATTATCTTAAACCAAGAAAAGCAGGAAAAGGTAAAAGGAAAATAATAGAAAACAGCACTGTAAGAAGTCTTTTTCTTCTTTTTGTCTTTAAATAAGTGTTTTTCTCCTTCCATATTACTTAATGGATTTTATTTGTCTGGTAGTATGTGATCCCCTCTGACCCATTCCTTCTCCTTTTGTCCTTACACTAACCTGCAGAAGGAAAGGGTGGAAATGCAGGACCTTCTGTCTGCCCAAAAGCACATAGGCAGAAAAGAAAATCCTGGATGTAAGTAAAAAGATGATGGCCAGACAAAAACAAATGAGTATTTGAAGTGCTAGATTTGACAAAAGGAAGTGTCCTTATTAGATCCAGATCACCACAAACAGTCTCAACAGTGGGAGGTGAAGGATCACCTGGAATTCACATAATCTTGGATTTTTGATCACATCATCAACAAATGCATTTACTTATGGTAAAGCACTCTGGACTGCAAAATAAAGTGTAATAAATACGTGAAAAGAATAAGACTGACAGCTTTCTTAATACTTTGCACATGGGAAAGACAACCACTGTAACTTGTTTGGGTCTTGATCTTCCCCACTCCTCCATCCCTAATTCTCATTTGCGCAAACCCTGTAAGAGGGTAAAACAATTTGTAGAAGTTGAGTTTTCTTTAGATAATTGCAGCTTTGGAATCATATTTGGAAAAAACGCAGTGGATCTGTCAAATTTGTTATGCATGAAGGTACAGGCCACCCACATGAACTTACAGCAGTTACCTAAATGATTCTAACAGAGGCTAACCATATTCTAACCATTTCCAGTATGTAATGCAGCACCAAAGTAAATCTCTTATTTTGGAGAGGAGAGAGAGAAAAAAAAAAGAGCTTATTAACTTTCTTGAAACATGAAGTTGATACATGCACATGTTCCATGAGATGTGGAACATTCTCCTTTTACTGCAAGTGATTTACACAGTTGCATACAAAACTGGATGACCAAGCCACAGGCACTATTTTTAAAAAGTAAACCTCAGTAGGACTTTCAAGAATATCACAATACATTTACCATAAAAGCAATTGCTCCAAGATGGTCCTAGTACCTGGATGTTTACTGCAATATTTTGGTGACCTAGTAAGTGTTCAGACAAGTCTATACAAGTACTCTTTCAGCCAAGCCCAAAGAGAGGCAGAGCTGGAGATGCCTTTACATTTGGTGGAGTCCTTGAAGAATGGGGCTCACTCTAAAAATGGTGTAACATTTCTTCCTCTAAACTGAAACATCAGGGTACTAGTTCTGGTGCAGTAGCTGTGTTACCAGCTCCTGGATTACAGGTGGACTAAACACCAACATTCAATCTCCCAGATTATTACATCCTTTTGTATATTCATATTACTGAACAAAACAAAAAATATTTTACAACTTTTGAATATACTTCAATTTAGTGTCTATAAAGAGAGAGAAATTCTAACATTCTTATAAATGTGAAAAAGTAATGCAGTCTTGGTTTTTACCACAGAGTATTGATTTTACATGAAAATCACTGTGTAAAATTTTAATGTAGTAGTACCTCTCTTAGTAATACTACAAAAGCTTTTGTTTTTTTTGATACAGCTTGAAAACAATCCTGTAAATACTGAAGAAGCTAATGACTTAACATCCTTTCCCCCCCTTTTCTATCTCAATACAGAACACCAAAATCAGTATTTCCATAGCAGTGAATTCTACCAAGTGCTTTTTCCAAAAGGAACTTTCTGCTTTTAACAATTAGATTAATTTTATATTGAGATCATTTCTTTGTCCATTAACATTAACTACTTCATCTATTTCTTTATTTGTCAATAAGAGCATCTTCTAGCTCAGGACAAACATGGCTTTGTCCACCTTTACCTAACACAGTACAAATGTGGAAGCACTAGCCTTTAAGAATCAACTTTCACAGAACATGGAACTATCCCAAATATACATCGGGGTGAACCTACAAAAGACTCATAAGCATTTACCAGCCATGCAGACACAGTGCTGATGAAATACAGTCTTCTCTGATATGGGTCACAGAGAACACAGTAACGCAGTGAAAGGAAAATCTATCCAAGGTGTAGTGTCAAAGCTCTTCTCTTACTAAAGGTGTCATAGGATTTCTAATGCTTCAGTAGAATACACAATTTTTTATAAATAGTTTTAAATACATACTTTTAAATACAGAGTTTTGTCTGAAAGACTCTCAAATATTGTATATTGCACAGTACTCAATTTATTCAAGTCACAAATGTGAACTATCAAGCAGACGTTACAGACATTTGGATCTTTTGTTCAAGAAAGTCTGGAATTTTAAATATAAAGCCTTGGGTAACTAACCACCAATCCAATTTAGAACAACAAACTCAATGAAAATGACTGTATTCAGCTTTTATATATATATTTCTATGTCAACTAAAACTGCAAAGGGTAAGGGAGCATGTAGATGACTGTTGCCCCACAGTGATCGTTACGGTGTCCTTCCATTTTCAGAGACAAAGTATCACATATAGAAATGTTGGTTTTAATTTCCAAGCTGTATTATCTTACACAATTATATACTCCTTATATAAAACAAGCAAAGAACTATACCTTGGTCAGATATCTCAACAGGGCATTATCACAAATAATTGCCTGCTACAATTAACCTTTTTGGCATGAAGTCTGGACTTCTTCATGCTATATTCCAATTCAGTGGCTTCTACATTTTTTATTCACCACAAATTTCTCAGAACCCAGCAATGTCAAGAGGTCAACGATTACATTGTTCAGAATACACCATGAAATTAAAAGTGACCCTATATTATATCTTCATTTTTCCCCTTTGATCATCCCTTTATTTGACTGTATTTCAGTAAATTATCCATGTAGTTTTTATTTTGACAGCTCTCTTTACAGCAGTAAAACAAAATGTGTGCATTGCAAATGGCAAAGATTCAAATTTCAGCTATGTTTATCCAAAATAGCACTGAACTGCTTCTGTACTTATGCTATACTGCCTACAGCCTTACGGAAGGGGAGACAGATGGGATGAATTTAGCAGGGAAACAGCTGTGGCTTGAAGAAGAGACAAGCAAAAGTTTTGCTATCAGGCTTCATTATGTATCAAGGTACCAGTAAAATATGTATCCGTAAGGCAGCCAAAAAAGTGTTTTTCATTTGACTAGTGATAATTACCTTTTCTCAACAGCTGACAATGTTCTAAGCAGCATTAAATAGGTATAATAATTAAGCAATAAGATAAGACAGGCAGTGCCTTGCTGGGGATTATTGCTCACCTCGGGTGCGTTGTGAGGCACAAGGCTGAAGGGTGAGTGACTTCAGCCACCTGAGAAATGCAATAATTCCCCAGAAATGCACTGTCTGGAATGTCTTCTTGCTATTAAAAAAATAAATTTAAAAAAGACAAAACATTAGACACATTTCCTGTGGATTTTATTGACATGGGTTAACATTACAAAAAGTCAATGAAGAAATTCCATTTCTGCTCAGCCGAGGAAAGCCCTTTCCCGAGGATACATGGGCCCTGCTCAGCTTCTTTGTGCACTTTATTCATAAAACTGATTTGGGCAGCACAAGTATTTGTACCATCTAACACATGTGTGGTAAGGTACAGCAGATTACAACAGCCTTCATGATGGTAAAAGTTAAAATCAAAGTGCTTTTAAGTCACACGCTTCCAAACATTTATTCTGTGCAATTGTCCAGGCTTGGTGTCAATTTACACGTGAGCTTTTTTTTAGTTCTGAAACTCTGTGTTTGTATATCTATATGTATACACACACACATATACATATATATATATATATGTCAGCCAGTCAAGAGATCCAAGCAAAGGGAAAAAAAATGAAACCCCAAAACCTGAAGGTTTTTTTTGACTACATGCAAGTCACATAGCTAAAAGTAAGGCTAAATCTCTTGTTGTGTGGGAAGTGCTAGTGTAGCACTCAAAAAGATTACACCGCTTTACATAAGCAAAGAAAAGATTACAGTAATTTCAGGCATGCCACTGAGACAATCTCTTGAAACTGGAGACCTGGAAGTATTTGACAACCTTGACTTGAATCAAATCAGAATTATAAAGACCATTCAGGATCAAGTCCAAGTAATGAGATACTATGTTCGGAACAAGGATGTATTCCCATATACATAACTAAATATGGAATCTGGCTCTCTGAGGTTAAAAAGAACTTTTTTTTTTTTTTAAGAAAAAAATCTAATTTCCCCTTTCTTTCCCTCTATGTATGAATTTACTGATCACAAAGAACAAGTTAAACAAACACAGAATAATCTATTACCCTTTTCCATTTCTTTCATATTTTTTGGAGTGCACTCAGAAACTGACAATAAATGACTGGAGCTCCAGAAAAGAATATTAGTTTAAGTTATACAAGAAATAGGCAAAAGAAGATTCTATCTGTGTTTTAGAGAACAAAACCAGTGGAAAAAATGATTCTCCAAAATAAACAACAGCATTTAAAATTAGTTTGAAAGATGGAAAACAAAAATCATGAAGGAAAAAAAAAAAAGCCTTCAAGTGGAATACATTAGTTATGGAACTACTGGCACAAAACACATCAAGGCTAAACACTCCAAGATTTAAAAGCAGGTTACACTTCATATATGGAAAATGAGAACATCCACAGAGATATCAGCTTCCATAGGAGCAGGACTGGACCCTGCAGAAGCAATCCAAACACTGAAGTTATCAGGAAAAAGCAGCCTTCCAATAGCCTTGCAAAAATTTACTCACTTATTATATTAAAAACATAAATTGTCATTAGTTTTGAGTCTCCTTCTGTTAAACAATAACCTTGAAAACAGGCAGGTGCATAGATTTTGTTATGGAGCTGGTAAATTTTCATTACACACTTGCAAAGCCGCTTAAATGTTATTCATCTGTCTTCATTTTCAGTTCCCCGTTATATGGGAATGGAGGGTTTTAAATAGCCTTAGTCTGAAAAATCTCAGAGTTATACACAGAGATTAAAACCGGAAGGAAATCTGCTACTGATTAAAGGAGTTTGCCAAGTGGGTTAATAGTCAGATTTTACTATTATTGTGAGTTCACCTAAGGCCCAGTAGGAAGATCCCAATTACTGTTAAACATCCCAGCTAGATATTTGCTGCTGAACTACTGCATAGTGTTAGTCTCACAGGGGCTATTTGAAAACATTTTTTTTTAAATCTTCTGACATTACAAGGATATCACAGCACTAGAGGACAGAAAAATGAACTTCAAAAATGCAGATGCAACACAATATAGAAGAAATAAAAGAAGGTGAGTGTAACAGTCAGGAATTTCAACAATTTAATTTTTTAGATAGTCTAAACAATCAAGACTTTCTAACGACTCTTAAATGGTTTATACTTCTATAGTATAGGAGAAACATGGAGAGGGTTGTCCTCCAGAGTTTACACTACATTGGAAAGACTATTATTCTGGGTAGAAACCTTTGTTCTGTAGCTCTGGATACCTTTTAGCAGATAACTTAAATGAACTGTGAAATGCTTTTTAGTTCTGCTTCTTGCCATTAAACAACTATTTTTTTATGAACCTGTCAGCAAATGAGCACTTTGATCCAGCATGCTCACTTTTCATTTCACATCCCTGGGAAAGGGGTGAGGAAGACTGGTCCATGACTGCTATCGTGGACCAGAGGTGCTACTACCAGGTACTGAAGGCAAAGAGTTCAAAGTAGAAGATATGGTACTGGTTAAGAGGTAACTGGTGGATTAACACAAGAAGGATCACACATCACCACCAGAAGCAAGCCCCAAACAAAACTAAAACAGCTGCAAGTTTGTAGCAAACACAGAAGAATAAAATGGGGTTTCACTGGGAAACCATGGGTATACTTCTCCCCAGCGATGCCTGTTTTTTCAGCATCACTGTGACCTGCAGAGGGCCAAGCATTTCTAGATCTTGCCGTATCAAGGAGAGTCTGAGCTGAGCTGTCAAAGACATCCCCTTTATCCATCTCCATTTTAGAGACGAGAATCAACAATCCTTCATTAATGCTAAATTAACATTTAAATTTGAGAACCAACAACTGTGCTGACAATGGAAAGTAACAAGAACAGGCTGGAACCTTATGTTTTGCTGTTTTGTGTCACACATTTTAGGCCTTTTTACATTCCCAGCAGGCAAGAACACAAGCTTACTATTAGTGAGCTGAAGGCTTTGACTCCCAGAAGTTGATGGCATGTCTGTTTTGGAGAAGGCAGAGTACATGAAAACAGTAGAGTAGAAGATATTCTCAGGAGTGGACAATTACCAGACTCTGAGCAGGGGGTGGGTGTTAGAGTATAGAGAGCTGTTCAACCTGGCGAGCAAACCTGGCTATTTTTCCACCTAGCTTTTCTTTGAGGCATTGAATATCCCCCAAGTTTATGGTATCTCTTTCCCAGATATTATTCTCCAGTTTCTAAACCACTGAAATTGTAGTGGCCAGCTGTCTTGACATGCAAAGTGAACAGAGACACTGTTGTTTCACCTCTACACCTTCCTCCTGACATTGACTACATTGTTAAGCAATCAAAACAGCTGCAGCATTAACTAATTCTTAAAGAAGTAATTCAGATAATTATCAGCCCATTAACATGACCTCAAATGCATGAAAAGCCTACAACAAATTTTGAAGAGAAAAGAATATATGAGGAACCGAAGATAAATGGAAAACATGAGAAACTGAAACATAAGTTTGACCAAGCAGATTCTGTCACATCAGTCCTAAATTCCTTGACAGCTGAGTTTTTGAAAAAGGAAATGCAATAAATCTCAGCTACATTAACGTCAGCAAAACATTAAGTATCATGCCCCATCAGGAATTGTTAACTAAGTTGTCATTGACAAGTAACTACTAAAATAAAGAGCACAGCCATCAGGAACACTTAAAGGTGCGTAAGAATTATAAATGGATTTCTTCGAGTTTAAACAGATTTTTGAATATTTTGGATTATGATTCAGCACAAAAAGTGGGAGTGGGCTGATAAATTTAAGAGATGTCATCAGCTTAGAGAAAGTCTGGGATACTGCACAGAAAGAAAGAGATGACTCAGAAGATCTGAACAGCAGAACTAAGATAAAATTTTATAGTACGAAGTCTTACAACAAGGGACTTCACACATTCTCAGTTCAGAGCAAAAGTCTCTGCTAACAACTTGAATTTACTTGGGAGGAAGAGGTCCTGGATGCACTTCTTGGATAGAGGAGGCTGCCAATATTATGCATCTGTCAAAAAGGCAAATGTGATTGTAGGATCCATCAGTCAAGAAATTTCCAGTATCTACAATAATTCCACCATCTGAGTTATTCAAATACCCCTAATCCAACACCCTGTAGACAGTTTTGATTGCCTATATAAAAAAATAAATCTAGAATCATAAAACTGCATCTGAGATATTCAAATACCCTCATCCAACACCCTGTAGACAGTTCTGATTGCCTATATAAAAAAAATAAATCTAGAATCATAAAACTGAGGGTGATGGAGAAGTTTACTGCAAAAAGAACAAAAGAGGAAGGCTTCACTTATTAAGGAGAAGTAGGGCCCAACAGATACAACCATTGCCTATAATTAGCTGCATTATCAGTGCAGAAAAACAAAAGCACTGCTTACCCCAATTCTGGCTCAAAGACAAGTAGGTACAAGCTGAACACAAATAAATTCAGACCAAATATAAGAAAGATCCCAATCAGAAGATCAGTGGTGCTGGAAACAGCTGTCCAAATTGGAGCAGCGAGGCCTAATAACTTCTACAAACGAGCTCAATACATTCTCAAAGGAATATATATAAACTATATATATAGGTATATATATTTTATAGACACACACAGACACAGACTTGGTGATAGCTGCAGTAGAAGAACACAGTACTTGGTGACCTAGAATACATCTTGCAGAACATGATTAAGTTCCCTAAACATCTACCTGAAACAACTACTTTACATACTATTTTGCACCATTTTCTGAAGACCCTGTATTTCATTCTTGGTATGCATTTTCAGGTTTTCTAACAACTAAGATAATTTTTGCTTTATGTGTCTATTGTTTAAATATCTGGGGAATAAATCTTTAAAAACAGTATTTGGTGGCTTATATAATCTTATATAACTTACTATTAGCATGGGAATATGATACATATAAAAGCGTAAATAATATATGCATTTATATACATACTATATATAGAAATATATTTAAAGTGAGGGGGGAAAATAAATAGACAAACACATATATAGTAAGTATACAAACAGTGAACTGGAGAGGAAGAGGAGGGGAGAGATTTTGAACATCCAGTTTCTATTCCGGATCATGTGAACTATGCGCAAACACCCAAATACTAAACAAAAGCCAAATACCCTTTCAGACTCTGACAGGATTTGCAACATACATACATGCATGTGTATATACATTATCCATTGATTATTTCCTAATAGTACTTCTCTGGAGTATATATTTCTCAACCTAAAATGTGAGTCTATTAATTACCAATAAAAAATTAAGTAATTGTGATAACCCCAAATTCTGGACAGAGCTGAAAGTTTTATTTGGCTGCACCACAATGCCAGACACAGTGACCACAAAGATTTTTACCAACTCCTTGCGTTAAAGGCTAGACAAACAAGACTGTCTCCAATTCTTACAGCAGTCCCGTTACAGCAAAACCACACCACAGATACGTGGTATCAATAATGATGCTCAGGAAAAAGTGGAGCATACTAATCTTTAAACATTCAGGCAGCTTTAATATCAAAGGTGTTGCAGACACTACATATGTTAATCTCTATTTTCAATATAGAAATTAATGCATTTTAAACTAAAAAGCTGCAGTATAGTGCATTTTTATTCTATAATTGCATTTCAAACCAGATGATTGGTCTAGCAAAAAGACAGTAAGAAATGCCTCACTGTTACTTGAAAAAATACTACCCTATCAGGAAAATAAAAATAAAGATGGCAATATATTCAACAAAGAATGAACTGGACTGGAAAAAAAACTAATGGTCTTTTAGGCAATGATCAAAACTGAGTTCTTCCACCCATCATTATTTCTTGAAAACACGAAAAAAAAATGTAAAGGGCTTTAGGTAACAAATGTAAAATTTTAAATGCCATTTGATTGCTTCAGACACCAAGAAATAATTTTAATCAATTGTTCCAGTGGAGATATGCCAAAGAAACCCAAAAGTCTCTATTCAGAAGTATAATAGTAACAACAAACCAGCTAATGTGATTTTATGTATCAGTTACTTGAAACTGCTGGTATGTTCTCAATATATATGTGTGTGTGTATATATATATATATGTCTCAGTTCTCATATGTGTGTTCTCTCATGCATACACTATCTCTGATACACTATCACTTAGTAACGACAACAAAAAATAAATTTAATGGTGGGAAAAACCTTTAAAACCATTGTCAAACTGAATGTCACATTTTCTCTCAACCTCCTTGAGTGGTCCATTTAAGAATCCATTTTAGCTACTCTTCCAGATAAGCTTATCCATAAGAATCATACATTTCCCTATAGGTAGAAAACAAATATAATTTGTCACATGTTGTGCTGTACAGACATTTCTGCACAGTTGCTGCATTACACTAGAATGTCTGAAGGGGAAGACACCCCAGGTAGTTGGCTGCAGACACATCTCAGCAACATGGCACGTAGTTACAATTTGACACATATAGTCTTTATAAATCCAATGTCTATGAAGTCAAACAAATCTCCTTCTTATTTATAGTAACAGGCAAGAGCAGATCTCTGCCGTCTTGTTACACAGATGGTTGTAACATTTTTATAGTTAACTTACAACCACTGATGCCTGAGGAATAGACACACATCTGCCCCAAACTGCCAGTCCTGTAGGCTCTTCTTAACTTCAGCTACCAAAAATACAGTCGAAAAACATGCAACACTGTCACCCCCAAAAAGCTACCACAACAACAAGCCCCAGACAAATTTGCATAAAATGTGTTATTAGTGTTCATGTTACACAGATTGGACAGTGCTCACACACATTACAGCAAAAATAACAGCAATACCAACTCTAATAACCAAAACTGAAGTTTTTGAGAAAATTCATAGCCTCAGATCCCATATACTCAACTTAGTTTGGAAAAATGTTTGGAAAAAACTCATTAGAAGCTTCTAAATTTATGTTTTATTGAAAAGATTTCAAAAGAGCCTCATACTTCATACAAACTACTGTCCATATGCTCTTTTTTTGCTGCTCGCTAAAAAGTAAAGGCATGGCTGGCTCATTTTGAAAAAAAAGGAAAGCAATTGCCTAGGATTTGCTTCTCCTACTTGAAGACACTACTCCATATATTTGCTGTATTTCTACACATCATCTGGGTCTTTAACAGGAAATGTACACAGAAAAGAGTGTTAAATTAAATGTTTCCCATTTTAGACACTGGCTGTCCACAGAAGTTGTTCTCTAAATATATGACTTACAACCAAATGCTTGCTTTACGAGAAGAAGAATAGATGCAGACAAGCAAAGCTGTAATTGAACCTTGTACCTACAAGAGTTGTTAACTAAGTTCAGTGAAAGCTTAAATAGCCTGATGAAATCCTGTCCCACGGCAGCTTGGGCAAATGTTACTTATTCAGAAATATGTTCCATCAATAATAGATCCAGGCAGATTCTTGTCTTTTTCTTCTTGCTCCCCAAATCAGAAGAGCTTGCGAGAAAGTGGATCTGCATTTACAGAACTGGTCTAACTACAGAGGTGAAAACACATGCCTTGGGATTCAGTTTGAAAACAGATAAAAGAGAGAATTAACCAACATTAAGTGTGCAGTTACCCAATTAATTAGATTTTGAATTTTCCTTTCTCTGGAATTTATTTTTTTGTGGAGTGGAGCACAGAAGAAAAACAGAAAGGTAGTTTCCTTTTATTTTTGCTACATATTCTTTTTATTCTTGGCTAGTTTTCTATCTTTATAGCTGCCATCTAAGAAATTCTGTACTTTCTGCTACCTATTAATTTCCACTATGAACACATATTTACAGAATGGGAATTTGAAGAATTTAATAATACAATTTGCTTTGAGGTTGCAAATTTATACCAATGTGTTCTTTGACAGAACAGACAAGAATTTATTTCTCCAAGATTCAGATCCATAAAGTCACATATGCTGACCAGCTCGCTTCCAGTGGCACATCAGTGACCCTACGTCACTTTAATGAATACTTTCGAGATAATCTATGTAGCTAAACAAATCATTGTCTAAAATTAAAAGTACATAGCTGCAAAAAATATCAAACCAAGAACCAACTAATGTAAAAAAACCCCATACATGTATGTAAAGCAAAGAACCACAGAGCTGCTACACGAACATCTCTTCGTAAGCTCCACTGCAGTCTTAATGTGTCACCCTAGTCCTGCAAACCTTTCAATTCAGGTTCGCCCCAATAGCATGCGTCAACTGTGTCACTTTGATGGACCTCTACTTCTTTTAACGTTGTATTTCACTGAGCAAAAGCACACTGAAAGGGATGGATATTTGCACTACATTGCAAAGGCTGATTCAAAATCATCTTTAATGACTGCAATTTAAAGTAATCTCTTTCACTAAAATCTGCTTATATCATTTTGGACTGTATTCATTTGGAGCACATCTTCAGACAGAAAAGCAGGAGAAAGAGTTATTTTGTTCACTTTGAGGAAGGCAACTATCACATTTGCCAAAACATTGTTGCTCCAAAAGAAATTCCAATTGATCAATTAGATCTTGCTCCTTCCACAAAATAGCTCTATCAAGGCTTATCATATTCTCCTAGGAGAACATGAGTAGTGACAAAGATTTCTTCTTAATCAAACACCACAATTCTTTATTATTCAAATGCAAATGTTAGGTTCCAAGTTAAGACAAAATCATTTTGATATGAGAAACTTTCTAAAGAGAGCTAGAACAACAGCAGCTAGAAAACTAGGTAGAAACCCATTTTGCAGGATTGTGTTGCAAAATGTGTGCTATTTGTAGCTGCATACAAAGGGGAAACATATTGTGTTAAGAAGTAATCATCCTTAGTGTTATTTTGCTGTGATTATTAGTATCTGAGTGACAGATGAAAATCTGAGGCAAAACACATTATTATTATTATTATTATTTGTTCTTCTCCCTTTACTAAATAGCATAGTCAGATCTCTGTTTTCAAAATCAGAAGAGAAAAATAAATATTTTTATTTGGTGGAAGTCCTTCAACATAAATATAAGGAATGAAGAGATTTATTTGTTGTAGTATACTTCCTGCTTTTCTTCACCTAGATCCGAATACTTCATAGCCAATTTATAGCAGTTGGGAACTGATACTGAAAATCTATTACAGTTTCCACATGGAAACTAAAACTAGTTTGCACTGAATTTTTAAAACAGTTTATTATGTCAACTTTGTCACTTATTACCTCGATTTCAAATGAATATAGTGCAAGATCATAATTAAAAATATGCTAAAAGAGCCCTCTCTTAAAATCCTGATAAAATATACAGTTCATGATTCAAATACCTGATAATCTCTGCCATATTTACATATTCTAAAATATTTAATAAGACAAATACTATCACTGTCCTGTTCTCTCTTTGTTGTCAGCAAAACAGCAGCAGAAGGTAAGGCACTGCCTGCAGCATGACCACTCTGCTTTCAAACCACTTTTCTGTTCTGGATTAATGCTTTCTATCTTCTCTAGTGTATAATCGTCGCTGCTGCAGCAGAGAATGAGCAACATTTTCCAGTAGATATATTTGGTTCTGACAGAGGAAAGGTTGTCCTAAAAAAAAAACCTCTAAAACAGTCTTAAATTCAACTAGATGCTAATAATTCTACAGCAAGGGGGGAAAAAAAAATAAGGATTTAATTTTTTTCCCCCTGAAAGTAACCCTGAGTCTTCAGTGCATGTCCTCCATATGCTAAGAATCCACCACAAGTAAAGAAACCAAAAAGGGAGGTGAGATGAACGAAAAGATTATACGGTCACATAGATTAGGGACACAGTCATAGCACTTTGAATTTCTTTGTTCTCTGAGCTATAAAAGATGATGACAATCCTGGGTTACAGAAGTACAGGATGAGGTACAGACAGAATTTGAAAAGGAAGAGGAAAGAATGAAAGACTGGAAGATTGAAAAGAATGCAGGGAGAGGTTGCAAGAAACAAGCTGGTATGGACAGACAGAGAATGAAGAGGTGGCAGCAAAAGAAAAAAAAAACCAACACAAAACTTGGAAAAAAAAGAACATACAAGACTAGCTGCTTCAGTACATGCAAGCTCGGTTCCTATTAGGTGGTCAGTGTTCAAAAAAAGCAAACAGAAATTTGCCTAGCCAGGACTAGCCCAAATGAAGTTCAACTGCCATCTCTCTACTTTATCCTCTACCTCCTCAACCCTGCCTAAGCTCCCTCCAGTGCCTTTTACACTGAATTATAAGTGGAAAACAGAACAAGACAGTGTAAACAAACTTTCTGTTACCAAAAAGAAAAGTCTGCACAGTGATCTTTAAAGCCATCTAATACAAATTGCAGCACAGGGCATTAGCAGTCTGGACACTCTGGCCGGAACGGTCAGTTGGTATTGGTGGAAATATTCCATACTAGTCTTGCTGGAGCTGCTCTCAGCTCTTCCTGAGGAAATTGCTGCTTCTCTGAAAGGGCTAGTGGTGCCTGGAAACTGTTAATAGTCCTCTAGTTACTAAGATCTTCCATAATATTTGTCTGTTTATACAAACTTATACAAGTTAAATATTACTGAGAAAGGAAAGTTGGTAAAACCAAAAAATACACCTATTACAGGGCATAACAGAATCCACATCCGTACTCTACGTTCATATTGCTGAATAACCTCCTTTCTCCTTCCTCACCCAGCATTCCCCCCCCCCCCCCACCCCCCCCCCCCCCCCCTTTTTTTTTTAATATGGTAAGACAATTCATCCAAGTTAGAGCAGAGAACAGCCGAAGCAGCCCACACACATATGTACTAAGCTTAAATTCTTTGGAAGACTATGTTGTTCAAGCTTTCCTTTTATTTATTGAAAATGGCACAAGCAAAAGATGTTATAAAAAACACTTGACAGAATGCTTGGGGAGGGGGAAGGGATGGTCATTTTCATAAGGAAATAATATTACTTTCAAACAACCTGATGTCATTTTTATATTTACACAATACAACAGGTACAGTAGAGCATACCACATACGGACAGATTAACAGGACCTCCTACCTCGACTTCATTCTCTCATGCATTCTCCCATGCTGAATACATTGTTGGTCCAATTCATCATTCCGTTTCTGCATCTTCTCCAATCTGCCATGAAGATATGCTTTTTCCTGACTAAGCTGGTTGACTTCAGATCTAGAGAAGTAAAACACAGTGATGATGGATGTTGTCAGATTTCATCCTGCAGCGTGCCATCAATATGTGGCTTCAGCACTTATAAAATTTCATACATGTATATGTAATGCATAAACAGGCTATTACTAGAACTTACAGAAACAAAATACTTTCAAATATTCTTAAGACAAGAGAACACAACGATGAAGGGTATCTGGTAAATATATATAATGGCAATCACTCAGTCATAGGTCGGATATGCTAATTTCAGCCCAATTTAAACAGGCGTATCATTTGGCATTATGCATTGATGTTAGATAAGATCAATAAATGTAAATCCATACTTGTTAAGCAAGAATTTGGCCAGAATTTTGAAAACACATTTCAAGTTCTTTATTATTAAAAGCTAATCCAATTTAAAAAATGGCTACTAAAAATTTCTTCAACCTTTACTGCACTGTACAGGTTGAACTCTCACTAGTGGTACTGTTTTAAAAACTCTATTAACCTAATATGCCCAAAATACCATTACACAGATTAAAAAAAAAATACAAAACACTGAAGAAACAACACATTAAAAGGAAAATTGATAAAACCTTAAGCAACAAGGGACAAATCACACAGGCACACCCTAATCTACATAAAACTCAGCACAGCATTTAATAAAATTAGTCACTTATAGCAATTCTTATTCTTCACGGGTGAGCAGAGACACCAGATCCACAAATGACCTGGGACTACTACTTGCTACATCTCTAACCATCAGCCCATGGAGACACAGGCATGAGCTGTTTCTTAATATCAGGAAAAGATCTCAGATTAAATTGTGATAAAATATCCATTATGCACTTGTACAGTTTAACTCTTTGGAAAAGGTTAATGAGAACATGTCAGAATCTGCTATACCATCAGAAAGTAAGAATCAAAAGCAAGCAAATTTGTTTTATGGCATCTGCCACTCCAGATCTTGAGGTTAAAAAGCTTCAGAGATATCTTTAAATCATAAACTTAAATATGCTGCAGTAACAGCAGAAAGATACTTTACCTTCCTGGCTGTTAGAGAATGCAACAACAACTGACATTCTGAAAAACACAACAAAGCGCAGGGGGGAGGAATACTCCTCCCTCCAAAACATGTTGTTACACTGAAAAGTCAAATCTGTAAAAGACAACATAATCTTTTCATCTTTAAATAGAGAACAATACATGGTATCATCTGTGAATCTAAAAGAACTTAGCAAGAGAAACTTTGGAAGAAGACTGTATGTAATTGAATTTAGATAGGGAGTTATGTCTCTATTAAGGAACATCACTGACAAATGCATCAGAACTGTGCTGATGTATTTGAACATCAAACTTAAAAGCACAAGAATTTCCTGGACAGGTACATAGCAGCAAGCAGGATGTTACAGGAAGGTAACTGGAGTCAAATTTTTACACCCATCATTTCACAGAAGTATTAGTCACCTAAATATCAGCATTAACAAAGCACTGTCAGTTGGGCCAGGTGTTACCACACAGTATGAATGCAGTCTGGACTTGGGACTGATACTGTAAGAAAGACAAACAGTGGATAAAAGCGAAGGTTCCACCACAGAGCGCCTTCAACACAGACCTGGTGCAACAAATCCCAGCCAAGTGGTAACAGGGACTAAATTCAAGATTGCGTTCCTTTTTTTTTTGCCAGCAAAATGCAACAACAGCCTTGCCACGTGGGAATAGTGTAAATTATCATGTTTGTAGGGTTTCCCAACTGGGGGATCCCGCTTCTTTTTCTGTATTTATATGTGGCTGTCTCATTCATAGAAACAGCAGAAGCAACTTTCAAGGTGATAAAAATCTCAAAGTTTTAAAGGGACTTATTAATCTCCAGCACACCTGAAGGTGCCCAACATCTTTCTGGAAAGATCAAAGGATTCAAATCAACCAAAATGCTACTGAAAATTACAATTAATGACACAAAAGAAAGCACTGAATTAATTGAAAACATGAGTAGCATGATCTCTAATCTCTAAAATACTGCTCTAAATGCCTGCTGCTCTGAACCATGTTACTTGCATTCTCTTCTAAAATTACAGTTGAACTCACCAAAAAAAAAATAAAAAATCCAGTAGAATTTTATTTACACAATGTCCCTTCCAACTAAACACTGAGATGTTGGAGGACAGCACACATGAAGGGCAGAATGTCTATTAAGGTCAATGTTAAAAGGTTCACGTGTGTCAGCATTAAAGAGAGGACACCAATCTCAATACAAGACTGCACACCAAGAGTCTTCATTATTACCTGTCAAAGATGACCTGTAATTACACTTCTGCAGACTCAGGCTGGCCCCACAAGACATACAGTTGTGTTAATGCATCTGTGTGTGGTTCTGAGATCTGATAGACTCAAAAGACCTGTATCAAATCAATATTCTTTTGAAACTGCACAGAGCGAAGCTACAACGTCGCAGGAAAATGAAAACTTAAAATGCATGCTTGTAAGTAAATGGCTAAGAGATTTTGCAAAAATCTCATTTCCTTGTCACTATATTAAAAATAATTGATGATGACTGAGGGGAGGACAGGGACAACAACAAAAAACCCCTCTATTCTTCTGGGTCTATTCAGCTACCAAGAAAGCTTCAACTTCTATTTAAAAAGAAATTTAAGCTTTTATCTACCATCTTTGCTGGAAGAGTCTTGGAAAAAAAAAAACCCAAAAAACAAACCTCGTTCCTCCAGATCATCCAAACAGGCAAAGAACCAGCAAATGTTAAATAGCCACAATTCAAAGTCAGTCTTAGGATATTTTTAGGATGAGCTGACTTTTGAACACTAAAGTGGCAATGCTGCCTTTTCTCTGAACTACCTTTTGCATTGCAGCACTTTTTAAGTAGCCTTTTGCTACTTTTAAAACCAATTGTTTACTTGTACAGCAATTAAATATATGCTCTAAAATATTTTCTGCTGACACAGTATTGTTGCATATAATTGTAGTGACTGATCCTTCAGACAGACTGTTCCACATCTTCGTACGGCTACCTTCAACAAACATTTCACTCCTGGTATTGAGCACAATGACTGCAGTCAACCAAACATGCAGAAAAATAGTTCAGCCGGGTGTGTGTTCTTTACTTCAATTAAACTCACACAGTTGGATGCCTACAGCTGCCAAACCAGTAATATAATTTATACATTATAGTCCAAACAGTAAAACTACACTAAAAGTCATTTAACAATATTTATAACACCATAAAATACAGTGTTAAAATATATGAACTGCAATATGTACCAAAATTATAAAATTTGTTTCTCATCATCAGTGATTAAAACCAGGATCATTGCTCTAGCTTCAATACTCACAACCCTGGTGACAGATTAGAATTCAAATCTTAATGATCAATTTACAATTAACAAGATAGAAGTGAAACAAATTAAACCAACCATTATATATAACGAGACCCAATGGACTCCCATTGTTCCCCTTAATTACAAAACGCAAATCACAAATACACAGTGGGTAGTGTTAAGCATTAATCTACAACCTAGAAACTCAGACAGTGACAATCACAGAAAAAAAAAAAAGAAAAAAAAGAACAAAATAACTGAGAAGAAAGCAACAAAGGACTATATTTTTAAACATGCCTATGCATACAAAAACCTTCGCAGACCCTATCTTCTTTCTGCACAGATTGAGGGGTTTATAATTTGTCTGACATTGTCTTCCTGAAGCTTTTCTAATCCTTTGTAGGGGCTAGCTCACAAAAGTGGTTCCATCTTACATATAAACAAGATAACTTCAGTTTAGATTTCTCAGAAAATCTGTATTAAATATAAAACTTCATGTGCAGTTCAGAGCCATCCCATTGAAATTGTGCAAATATGTAGCTGTCACAGATAAATTGGAAATGGCTCTTATTACAAATGGGCCCTTTACTTCCTATCATAACCCCAAAAAATTATATAAACTTAGTCTTGCATCTGTTATTAAAAAAGCTTGAGTGTTTTATCAGTCAAATAATGGCACTGCTAGAATACAGTTATTTCATAACCCCAAGGAAGTGAAGGGACAAAGATGCTATAACTATAGCAAGAAAACACACATCCAGGTCCAAAATTCAGTTCATGATAAGGCCAAAACCATGGAAAAAACCATGGAAAAAAACCTTTTCCATGCAAATAGCACCCACTGCTGCTTCATGGTCTGGTTTTATTAATGTACATAAGAACTAAGTTATAAAATCTTCAATAAATTATTAATTTTTTTCAGAAGAAGAAGCTACACCATTCTGTCCCAGAATTGTGGTTTTACACCACATCCAGTGACAATGAGTGTGAAGATTGCCTTTTGGATACATGCTACTGAAAGATATAGACTCATCATGCATTTTAAACTTTGCCAAAGTAATTTTCTACATCTGATCTCCTGATTACATCACTTTTTGAAGCCATCTATTAGTTTACCATTTTCCACCGGCTCCAGTTCCACCTTTCTGCTCTCATTTTCACATGCTTTCTTTGTCCCTACCTATTTCTCCATTCTTGTTACTGACTGCAGCAGCTCTCTCTCCATGAAGGCAAGCTCAAGCTATTTTAGGGCCACTTCTCAGAGCTGCTTTCATACACTCTTCCATACTGTTTCTACATTCTTCCATACTGTTTCTTGTGCAAAATATACCACTTTCTGGAGATCCAAGAAGGCTTCTTTTCCCTTTTTCAGGTTCCTGACATAGTCAGCTAATGCTGCTAGGTGGAGAAACACTTGGCAATCTCTGGTATTTATTTTCAGAGAATAATGTGTTTTCACAGTATGTTTTCTGTCTTTCCTTCATCCTTTTACAGTTACTAGTCTGTGACTGTGAGCTCTAGCAACAAAGTCTGTGTGCATTTTTATTGCTGGAATAATAATATGATTTGAATCTATTTAGATTTTGTATTACTTTAGCAGAGGAGCTCTGCTTTTTCAGAAGAAAAAGTCTGTTTGCTTCTCTCTCAAGTACCCATCACAACATTTGCAAGGGAAGATTGCTTACATTTCCTCAAGTTTCTCATTTCTTCCCCAAATACTCTGGATGGGATTCATCTCCCAACTTCAGCCACTTAACAGCTAGTCAACACTTTGTATGCAGTGGAAAGTAGGATGGGCAGTGGAGGCAGTACCTGTGGGAAGCACCATTTTTTTAATATATATATATATGCCTGTCATCTACTTATATCATCCCTCTTCAACCATTGCTGGAAACAGGATACTGGGATACATAAGTGCTCTCCCTGCGTGAGTGTTGCCCCTGTTATGTTACCTCAATGGGATGATTAAATCCACCCAGTAGGAGAAGAATCCTACCTTGAAAACCAACTTTATCTTTGCTGAGTGTTTTCCTTACTTTACATAAGCCATGTGAGATGAATCCTACCCTTAATTATCAAATTCACTTTGCATGAAATTTACAGAAGTTGGAGAATGCCAACTCACCACTTAATCCTATTTAGTACTCAAAATATGAACCCTGCAGAAAGTTTCAATGGAGACTATTTTCACAGTTAAACACATAAAATCAAACTATTTACTGGTATAGAACTACAAAATTCATAGGTTTGGTTTTTTTTTAAAGAAGTCCTGTCCTATAGAACTTTTAAATAGATACCTTCATATTTTTGTATTTATTTAAACCAGTTAAAAATCTTGCTTCCAGATTTTGCTTTATTCCTGAATTTTTAATGACTTTGTATTTAGACCTGCTATTGATTTTAACAAGAACACCACATAACAAGCAGTGGTGGAATCAAAGCTTCAATGACAGACAATTTTGACAACAATTATTTCAGAGATAATTATTCAGTGTGTAGTATTGTGAATGGAGCTTTAAGTAAATAATTAAACCAACAGACTACAGTTTTGAGAACTATAAATACTTAGTATTTTTAATATAATTTCAGATGAACTTGAATTGTAGCTCTTAACAATTTTCCACTCTTCATATTAAGAATATAAACATCCGGAAGAAAATAGTATGCAATTTTTACATTAGAAATGTCTAAGAAATTTGAAGTAATAGTCAGCAACATAATCTAAAAAACAGAAAATTAGAATTACCCTGGATAAAAATCCATCAAAATTTCTTAAGTGGCATACATTATATTGAGATCATGTGTAATACCTGGGACAAGATGAATAATAATAAATATTAAAATACAAATTAAAAAATAAGGCAGTATGTTCTAATGGTAAAAGGGAAAGGATAAGAAAAAGATACTAACCTGTATTTTTCTGACATTTGTTCCAACTTCTTTGCCAACATACAACATTCTTCCTTTAATTTTGCTATGAATGTATTCTGGGAGCTCAGCAACGAATCCAGTTCATTTACTAAAAATTATAAAATTATAAAACTATAAATTTATTTTACAATTATATAAATTTACAGTTAATTTAGAAACAATTTTATATATTTTTAATTTCTTTCCCCTAGATCCTTCTGGTTTTTGGTATGTTTTTTAAACTTACCAAGCCACTTGGAAATGGAATTACATCATCATCATTCACCAAATAAAGGTTCTGTGTCAGAATAAGCTAGCCTGAAGTGTTAAAGTGATGTTGCCATTGGATCATGTCTTGTATGAGAAGAATCACCACAGAGACTACATATCTAATGTGGTGGTTTTGCCTTGTAGCTGGAAGTTCATTGACATTTCTGGGAGGAATGAAATTGGCAAGCCATGCCTTAGCACCCTTTTGCTTGCTGAACTGGTGCAGAGGATACGCTGACAATCCAAACACTGACACTGATTTCATTCTTTCCTTAAAAAAGCAGTTCTTTTATTTACTGGGTCTCACGCTTATTATGATTAACGTATTTTTTTTTTTCTTTAATGATAAGATAGACTTATTGTCCAGTGACAGCTGCAGTGAAACCAGTTTATAAATTAATTTTCAGTTCCTATCAGTTTGGCCTGCACCAAAACTCACGACCTAGAAATCAAGGATCTTTATTCTTTCAACAGGAAGATATTACAAAATGATGTTTCTTGATTTCTCCTTTTAAAATCAGAGAGAGACCACTGTTACCCAAATTCCTTGTATGTGTGTAGGGTCATAATACACAAGGTTTTCTTCACATACATAATAAATGATTATAATTTTCAACTCCTTCTAATCCTGCTAGAGATATATAAAATCAACCTCAGGCATCATGCCGTTTCATTTTTGTATATTGGGACAATTTATGCATCAGGAGGTTAAATTACACATCTCTTGTGCAAAATTACACTTGATCATATGCAGATAT
The DNA here is from genome assembly GCF_000699245.1 of Pterocles gutturalis. Taxonomy (NCBI): domain Eukaryota; kingdom Metazoa; phylum Chordata; class Aves; order Pterocliformes; family Pteroclidae; genus Pterocles; species Pterocles gutturalis. Next base: position 55,160 of record NW_010110590.1, read on the forward strand.
GCTGGCTAGAGTAGTGAAAAATGATTCTGAGAGCTTCTTTTCTTCTTTCCTACTGTGTAGACAGCAGCCACAAAGTAGCTGTTTGCATTCCCTGAACACATGGAAAGGTCCTCCAGTACTGCGATAATGCAGCAAAAAAGGCAGACAATCAGACGGCAGATGTAAATGTGCCTGCCACCTCAGGTATCATCTGACACTGCTTAGGATTAATGCACGCTGCATCATTTTTCTAACGGTATTGCAAGACTAGTGGATAAAAATGGTATTTTGTCAAACATATGAATATACCATGTTCCATAAGAGCTGAAGCTCCTCCTCCTTTCCATGCTCAGGGGTGAGAGATTTCCTCTCTAAAAATTTATTTTTTTGTTTATAATATGCACCTTTATTGATGTTGTTGGCATAGCACTTCACAATAACATAAGGCTTTTTTTGTTTGTTTGGAAAACCCATTTTATTTCCAGATTAAAGGTTAGATGTTATTGATCAGCTAAGTCCATGCAATGAAGTCTCCTATTATGAGAACCTGAAGTATGCAAGAGATTAAACATTTTTCTTCTAGATTGAGGGTGTGTGTGGGGGGGACACATGGTAATGCTAAAAATGTTTGAGGCTGCAAAGATTAAATAAAGGAACATATCAATTTGGAGCCAGTGAATTACATCCAGCTGCGACAGTGAATTAAGAACCGATTAATGGCTAAAGCTTTTCTCCAGTTTGGATGCCGAAGCAAACTCATTAAGCTTTTAGAGTAGCTATAATGTGTGTACTGTGGGAACTGTTCAATGCTATTCAGGAGACTTTAACTGTAAGCTCAGAGCATTTCCCGCAGAGCTTCTGATGCTATTTTCTTTATATAACATGTGTGCCTGAAAATCCAGCCAAAAACAAGCCCTTTGTTTTTCTACTTTGTTGTGGTCTCTCTCAGCTTTACATTTCTTGAACACAGGTAAATAAACTCATAATCCAGATGGTGCAACAGATGTGAGAGCAGCACCCTGAAATCAACAGACAGTGGGCAATACTTTCCATTTTCTCTTTTAAACGCTAACTAATATGTAATTCGGAATCTCCGGTGTAGTTAGCATCTGCTCCCTTCGGCCAGCCAAAGGTTACAGGTGTTCCTGATGTCATTTCACAGTAAGGCGTGGGCCTGGCTTGTGAGTGAGTGCCCAGGCTCTAATCTTTGCCTACCACCTACCAGTTTTCTCATGCTGGGCCTCCATTTGCTGCATCTTCTGTGTCAGCTCCTGCTCTCTTTGCTGGGCCTGAAGGGCTTGGGCCTTTGCTTCATTGCTAACGCTCTGCTGAATGCTCTCTCTCTCCAATCTATACAAAAACAGAGAAGAAATAAAGAAGAATAAAAACCATATACTGAAGATGATAAATTAAAAAGGGGAAGAAAAACATTCAATTAATAATAACAACAAAACAAATCTGGTCCAGGTTTTCACATTGTGCATTCCCCTCCCACTTCAGCTTATACAAACTGACCTTTCTCTTACAATGTCAAACATTCTCCAGTGACTAGTAGAAAATGGATAAAAAATATGATCTATTTCCTGAGCAAAAATTAGCCTTTCAAACAAAAATATAATTTTATTTTTAAAAATTTTAAACATGACTCCTTTTTCGTAAGAAGTTCCCCAGCATCCACTTTGCACTGAACAGATTATTTGCATTTTCTTTTAAATGCTATTTATTTAATTCTGCAACAAAGCTTAGGGACCTGACCCCGAGATGGACTGGTTCCCAGTGAACCAGCAGGTGATAAGCCAATAGGAGCGATTGCCACAGTGCTCATAATACAGCTACTCTCAAAGCTTAATGAGTTTTCTTAAGCAACCAAACAAGTTTTAACTATTAATTTATGTAAATAGGAGATGAATGCATCCATTACAATAGAGAAGACTGTTGGTACCACGCAGGCCCAGCCCTTTGTGGTTCTGCTCACTGGGGGGTTGTACAGGAAGGTCTAAATCCCAGTACTGTTATTGAACTACGCAGGCAAGAGAGCAATTTACTTGACCAGATATGCAAGCAAGATGGGGCAATCTACTCCTGAGGCAAAACAAATGCTAGACTACCACACTCCATTGAAGCATTTTATTTAATGCAAGCCAAGCAAAAACAGCATGGAAAATAAAACCCCCCAAAAATATATGCATATAAATTAGAAAAGGTCCTAAACTGCAAATTCATATCTATACTTTCCCAAAGGTCGTGAGTATTTATCTGGTGCACACTAGGATCCAGATTCAAAATTTCAGTGAGTTCACACATACAAGGATTGATTTCTAAATTTCAAATGACATATATGCACAAACTTTTCTACTGAAACTACATTTAATAGCTTGGGATAGGTTTCAACAAAGTCTTAAAAAATGTTGTTTTATTCTAGGGATAATACCTGTTTCAGGGGACTACAAAACAGGACACAGGCATAGATCACGTAAGGATAAAGCCACATCTCATGTGGTTGCTGCACTTAACCTTTGGATTGGTGCCTAATAACCCATCCGAGATATTGCAATATCTCAGCATGACACACACAATGTTAAATCTTCTCTCTTAAATTTACCCCAAAGCAATACAAATGGTGGGTCACATTACACTAATTCCTGGTCCTGATGTTGCAAGCCCTACCTGAGGCAAAACTCCCTTTGAAATCACGGGCAGTTTTTTCTGAGGTAAGACAGAATGATTTGACACAGAGAATACATTCAGATAGCAAGAATATTATAGCGTTAAGGAAACAAAGCACATTTTTCAAGGAAATTTCATACACTGAACTGGGGCTATCCTAAGGAATGATGCTTACATCTTTTCCTAAGCATAAGCTCCAAATATGGAAAGCATTACTATGAATTTTTTTTCCACGTTTGCAGAATCAGCCTATTTAAACCCATTCCCCCCTTCCAAATGTCTTTTTATCTTCAGACAGTTGTCATGAGCACTGGACTGCTCAAAAAAATGCACCAGCACCTAACACACACCCCAGACACTTTCAGCTAAAGGAAGTGGCAGTAGCACAGGATTTTATTTAATAGTGTCTCACGTGAGATGGCTGCATGCAGCTGGGTGCTGTGCTGTCATCTGGCACACAGCTGGCTGGCTAGCATTCTGCTGGGGGGTAGCCTTCAGCATCTATCAAGCTGCACAGCTCAAACTACCAAGGCAAGCCTGTAAAGGTCCATTCCTCATTGCTAGGGTCCCTCCTGTCGAACACCTGCTGACAGGCAAGTTTAAAATAAATGGAGAATCTGCTGCCACCAGAAACACTATCTTACTAAGGGGATCCACCCAAAAAAGCCACTCACCTGTGCTATTTACTGTACAGAGCAAACTAGCAAGAGCTCAGAAACCATGGATGCACGGTGAGTTCCCTACAGCTGAAGTGTATATGGGGTGCGTGAAAATAGATGAGTTTATACGGTGGATAAAAGCTCAACTGTAAGACTAAGAAAACACAAGTAAGTCTTATGCAGAAGGGTAGCTGACTAGTCTCAATCTTAACACCCAGAAAATTTTGGGTTTGTGACACACTGAGTTCCACATAAAGAGCTATGTCTGAGGTGCCTAGAGCTGCTGAAGAACAAAAATATTTCCTGGAACCACAGGTCTCCATACTGAGTGGCAAGTCTTTCACCCACACCTTGAGTTGACACCTTCCCTGCTCTCTAAGTACAATCCCTCTGCCCTCCTAGAGAAAATTGCCCCAACACATTTTACATAGACAGAGAAAAAAAAAACAAAAAACAAAAAAACAAACCACAAACAAACCATGGATAAAACGTGCAGAAGGTGTCCCAAGAGATTTCAGGAACTGTTGGTAACATTCCTACTACAATCAGTAAATACGGCAGGAGTTTTAGAAGGTTTGACACTGGCTGCTTATTTGCAATTACTCTCAACTGCGAAAGAAGGGGAGCTTGACTAAATAAAAAGAAAAGCTACAGACTGTAGACAGAAGGAAACAGTTATACCCCTCCAGCATTAGTGTGAAGATACCACAAGTTTCTCCCACAAAAACTTCAGAATTTCTCATATTGACTAAAGGAAAGCACAGAGACAATGTAAAGCAAAGCAACAACAAGCTATAAGATCCAAATAAGAAATGACAGCTAAGGATTAATTGTACCAGAACTTTTTAAAGCATCATCTATAGGTAACAAAAAAGGGGACAGAGTAGCTAAACTGAAGCAGCCTGTTCTCTACTAGAATGTAAACACTGAATCAAAATTGGACAGTAGCAAAAATTATAGTTTTCTCACATAGTAGCCGTTGTAAAACACTAAATAAATGCCTATTGGATAATAATTCTGGATTTGACCATAACATTGATCCGTTACTAAAGCAGAAGCATCAAACTCATGGTGACTTCCATTTTTGTGCCATAAAGTCAGAAGCAACCAAAGACATTCACACAGAGGGAAGCTCAAGCTCTCCTTGAGCCCTGTCCTGAAGTGTAAGTTTTCCACAGTGATTTTACTTCTAAACACTGATGGTTTTGAGCCCCAGTTATTGCTGTCAAGAGCAGCCTGCTTAGTTAACTTGTTCATGTATCCCAATGAACTGGGTATCGATTTGCAGTGACTGAAAGCTATTCTTTCTAAATATTCTTGACAAAACAAAAGGCACAGTAAACTGTAGCTTACAGCACAGGAAGAAGAACAAAATTGCCATCACTTGCAAACCTTAAAAATTCCTTGCTGAAAATGAAGTGAAAATTCACTTTGACCTCAAAGCTAAAATAAAAGTCTGCTGGCTGAATTTGAGCCACCAAATTTAATAAAAACCTCCTTTCCCACCACTAACAAACAACAACTGCATCACAGATACACTTCCAATAGAAGACTGCTCTCTGCCAAATGGCTTCACAGTAAAGAAAAAGGAAGGATACAAAGACTGTTGATGTGAAACTTGTATTTTAGATAAATAATAGCTCACACATTTTGGACTATAAAAGAACAGAACTTAGATTGATAAAACTTTGAATTTTGCAATGCAGTTCAATAGCAGGTGTTTCTGCAGGAGTCTTTTTGCTTTGGTAAGGGTAAAAATACAAAATAAAAAAATACAGGATGAGTCTCAATGTAGAATTAGGCCTCTGACTGGAGTTAGTCAGTAAGTCTTCTGATAAAGCAACTATGATGTGAAGCAACCATGCTTCCTATATTGACTATTTGATTTTTCCATGAGATCAACATGTGGCATTTTGCAAAAAGCTAATGGATCCATTAGTAAGGACTATGAACTTTAATTGAAATTAAAACACTCAGTTATCTCGGTTCAGTGGCACACAAGAGGTTATCATAACCTTATTTTAGACACCTTAATTTCTTATTAATTAAAGTGTAATTATAAAACATATAATTTTCATATATACTTACTTTAAAATGGACTTCACAAATTTTTAAGACATTTAGTGTTCCAAATGTTTGAGGTACCTGAACTAACGAGACTGTTGGTCTAAATAATGACTGGTCCTGGAACTCAGCACCAACACTCCTACTGGGGCAGCAAGAGGACCAGCAGAGCCTCACACTGATGCTTTTACTACATGTGGTTGAGGACAGACCTCTTCACAGGTAACAGGTAGCCAAGGGGCCAGCACTGTGAACTACCACACAACAAATCCTGTCAGAAGAGGGAAAGCACTCAGCTGAGGGCTCCCTCAGCTCTTCCAGAGGAAGTGGGCTTCCTCTCCCAGTACTATTGAACATAAATGTATAGCTCAAGTTTCTATATACCAAATAGAAAAACAGTTTTGAGAGAGTATCCAAGCACTTAATTCACAGTATCTTTAGCAAAATCTGGCCTGTGGGCACTCAAATCAATTAGACCACTTTCGAAAATAGGACTTGAAAGCCTACATATATTAGGAACTCTAAAGATTTTAGCCAACAGTTTTGGGTACAAAGCCCAGCAATGTTTCATGCAGCCTACTTTGCAAGCCTTCCACAGTGCAGGTCTAGTGGACTGTCCATTACAAGCAGCTTTCTGAACCATCTTCTCATAGGTTATTTCATATTATTATTTCCACTACAAATATCAAGGGAAGAATGGAAAAATAGAGCATATCCTTGCTCTTCATTCAGGCTAAGGTAAAAAAAAAAAACCAACCCAAAATCAAAAAAACCCTCACCAAACACACTGCAACATTCACGGTAAAAAAAAAGAATAAAACTGGAAACAAGAGGTCACAATACCTACTCTATTCTGTAAGGGGAAATATAAGAAAAAATGTTTGCAGTCTCTTACTTTCCTATCAGAAAGCATTCAAATACCTCAATGATAAAGGTCATAAAAGAGTGTATATAGAATAAGATCATATGTTTGGTCAGAACACTTTAGAAATTTCTTCTCTCTGTTCTCCATATGTATCTTCATTAGTACATCATATACAGAAGGATAAGGGCTTGTTTTTTTTCAGGTCAGTAGACAAGCCTAAAGGTTGGTCTGCAAATTTGAAAAAAAAAAAAAAAAAAAAATTACCAGGAAGTCATTCTCCCCAGGAACGGTCTTTAATCATTTTCTCTATTAATGCCAAACTCCTACAAATGCATTCAGGCCTGCCTTTCAATTTAACAGCACCACAGTATCCTAGGCAGCTATTTATAATGGAGAATGTGTTTAGAGTTTTATCTTATGCTATCTGAAGTCTTACTATTTTCAAACATTTAGGTAAGGAAATACACCACAGCAGGACCTAAAATCTTGCAGGTAAAGAAGGAAATGCTGGCTTTAAGTGTAGCTATGATTCAAAATTACAGATTTCAACATCTTCCAAATTAACAGCGCTCTAGAGCATGTACCTTGTTCATATGTTTGGATCAAGTCAATAATAAGACTCAGGGTCACAAGATTTCTCCCTTTCCCTTAAGTCAGGCTTCCAGGAACCTCTTGTTTAGCACAGATTGTTTTGGTTATCTTCCTTTGTAAGGCCTACGTATTTTCATCTAACATGTCCTTGTTAATACCTAGGATTGCTACAACTGAGGACATAGCTGGACCGTGTTTCCTGGTTTCCTCTTATAAAAGATTGTAGATCTTTTTGCCATCCAATTTTTTGGAATAAAGGTTTTGGTTTTTTCACTGCATGCGTAAATCCGCCACAGCATGTTTGGACCGGCTGGATTTTACAGTTCTTGATGCTTTTACAGGGCAGAAGGAGTGGCATGGAATGAATGTTCTTATGTCAAAAAATAAATATCAAAAGACCACCACATGCATGCTTGTGCGAGAATTATGTAGAAATACCTTTTAAAAGCATCATGATCAGGTCATTTCTTTAAACCTCTCCAAGGAGCTGAAAAATTGCCCTTCCTGTATCCCATTGTGGGAATTACCCACTGAGTTGCTCTTTATGCCTGTTTCTGGGAGCTGACCGGATGCTGATTCTGGAGCTGGCTGCCAGGTCTTCTCAGCAGAAAGCTCAAGTTTCTGGAAACTGCCCCAGCCAGCACACTGTGTTTGGTGAGCTTCAGTACAATCATGGTCAAATTTTGCAGAGACCTAATTATTAATGTAATTTGTAGAATTGGAGAACTGTATCATTGTAAGGGATGCATGTGGTCCTACTCGTGAGAACTGAGGCTTAAAAAAAATAATCTTACATTAGTTGAGAGATACAAAGAGTTGCCTAAAATAACAAAATGTCAGTTTTCTTCTCATAATCATGTGAAGCAGAAGCTACTACAAGCAATTAGAAAAGTTATGTAAAGGTCAAGGGTTTAAAAGTGGTAAAAAATTAAGCATTCAAATTGACTCAGCTCTTTAGGATCTGGAAAGCTAGAAGATGCTACAGAACTAACCTTAAAGTAGAAATACCTTTAAAGTATGTTAATGAAGAAACCAAAAAAAACCTTCTAGTACCCTACCTGAGACAAAAGACTGGAAAAAACAGCTCTGCCAAGCTACTACTACTTCACAGAAACACCTCAAAAGCAAGAAACACTTTTGGGGGAGAAAATATGAAAAGATTAAGCTCTGTCTACACTTCCAACTTTGTCAGGGACTAACTACAATTATTTGACAAATTAGCTTAAAGCTATTTTTCTCACAATCCAAATAATTACCCAACTGTACCCCCATTCCCAGAATCCAAATAATGTCAACTTGTTAATATTTTTTTTTTTAGAATTTCAATTTTGTTGAAACAGATATCAGTGCATATGACTTTCTTGTTCCCACTGAGCTTTTTTTTCCATCTTTCTCTATTTAGAATGCAGCTACATCACTAGAACCACCTTATAATTTTTATGTATATTCACACTTTATATAACATTAGGAAGTCTACAGTAACAATAAAAAACTAAGTCTAAAACTTCCACTTTGCCCTTTAATCCCTACCTGAGGCACCAGAACACATAATACCCTAATAGCTGTGCACGAAAAAGATTTCTACTCTATTTTTGAGTACTTGCTGTACTTGAAAACTACTTCAAAATTACCACTAACTGGAGATATTGATGGGCACAAGAAAGATGAAGAGTTGTATGGGCACAGGAACTGAGAGACAGTGTTACTCCTATGAAAGTGTATGAAACTTGAGTATAGTTAACTTGAGTATATACATAACTGGTGGTATATTCCATCTCTACTTCTATCTAGTAGGTCTATTAATAAAATTAAAGGACTAGATTTCTTACTTTAAATTCTGTATAAATGAAAGAAATTTTCAAACATCTAGCTGTAAGGGATGAACCCAACGCCTTGTAAACAAATGGTTTATCTCAAACATCTCAGTTGCAGAAGACTGCAATTGTTTGCCCAGGGACCCCTAATCCTACTCCTTGCCGATAAGAGGAAGAGTCAAATGTACCAAAGGACTTATGGCCTCACTCCCTTGCTAGCGAGGTCGCCTCCCTTAAAACTAAGGAGCAAACCTTGCCCCACTCCCGTGCTAACAAGCACACCTCCCTCACCTCTGAGGTGTCAACGAGGAAAGTTCAGCCAAAATTAATCTAATACAGGGTCTGCATGACTACCAACCCAATTGGTTGAAATGGCTAATGTTGCCCTTCCCCCCCATTACGCATGCGCAAAATGATAGTTCTTCCCACACAAATTAAGGAGACACCCCTCGCCCTTCTTCTCCTATGCAAAATAAGGAGACACCTCCATCACTTCCTATGCTAACTGAAGAAAGTTACGCGGAGACCCGAGAACTTTTGTTTATAAAAGGTGAACAAACAATGGCAAGGTGCTTGCCCACCAGGAGGACCCCCAAGTTGTAGATCACAGCTGGTGACATCTCTCTGAAATCTTTCCTTTCTTTTTTCCTTTTCCTTTTCTCTTCAAGCATACATCTCCCCCTCTCTCTCTCTCCCCGCCCCTGTCTCTAACTATATTCCTGGCACATAAGGGTAACATCATTACAAGTTTTTTAGTATTGATAAGTGATTATGAGGTTTTCAGTATTAATTAGTGATTGCAAGTTTTTACTGTTAAGAAGTGATTGTGGGTTTGGTTGTTAGTTGTGATATCGTTGTAGTTTTAGTGTTGTCGGTAATTGTGATATCGTTACATTCTCAGCAGTTGTCATATAGTTGTAAGTTTTAGTGTTGTCAGTAGGAGGTGGTACTGTTATAAATTTTCTTTGCCAAGTCATTTGTCTTCTTCAATCCCACTATATTTTTACATCTTCTAATAAAATTGTTCTTTAAGTGAACCTCTCAAAGCGTTGTTCTGGGTGTTCCAGGTTACCCCACAGAGATCCAAAAGTGAACCTTGCCCTCACCCAGCCGAGTGGGATGGGACATGAGCCTACAAGATGATTTTAGTCTTTTGGTGTTATGCCTTCAAGATATATACAAAAAACTACCAGTTCCTCAATGTACACCATAACTACTTTTCAGTCTGGATAGTTCTCTGTATACCACGTCACAGCTAAATATTCTCATTAACTATCTTCTATTTCATTGTTAGAGGAGGGAAAAAAGTGTCTCTACCAGTAATTAACATTTCATATTAGGTCAAATATACTGATTAGAATCAAAACCTGATTTTTCTGACACACTTATAAGCTTTGCCAGCAAGATATGTACCTTGTAAGTAAACACCCATCCTGCAGTGGTCATTATCATCAGATTGTGAACTATTTGGTGATAAGTCCCTACAGTAACAGACAAGTACAGAATAGAAGCTGCACGGGAAGGTGCAACATAAGACGTGGTTTGTGTGAAGTCTGAGTACATAGCCCTGAGCACTTCATAGTACTGCGCCCCTTTCTCTGGAATATTCTTTCTATCCTTGTTTCACAAGCCACTTTTAAAAAGGGCTGAATTTTGAAATGTTTGCTGTCCATAGAAGATTTTTACAGGCATTTACTCTGTATACACAAAGTTATTTAAATTATTTTCACTATATTTAAAATAAAGGAATGATTTCTTGACTTATGGTATTTCTTGAATTCAGCACCAGCAATCTCTTACGATGCTGCTCCAGGACCGATTTAAGACAATCTAAGGTGACATTGCCAGTAGAAGGTGTGGTCCCTCTTTTCATCCTCTTGTAATTATCACTCATGCAACTTACTCTAAAAGAACAAATGATTCTTTTTCAATCTGATTAACTCCCTGACCCATCTCATCATACAGGTGCCTGTCTTCCAGTGTTAACACAAGCAAAGGCCTGGCAATGTGTGGCCAGACACAGACACATATTACCACTCTAGAGATTTGCTTTTTCAGCAGCAGCAGCAGAGACTTAGACAGCTTCAAACAATTGTAACTCTGTCCTCCAATGCTCAGCTTGCTAACACAGTAAATCCAACCATCAGGCTCCTACTATTGAATCAAAAAATGATGCAGTTAAATGATGCAGAGACCTGATCTGCTATGAACTCACTCTGCCGACTTGAATTTGTTAAAAAACCAATGTTTTTGGTACGTTAACTTCGTACCAGCAAGCTTTGTGCTGAATCAGGCATCATCTGTCCTACTGCAGCTGGCATAAAGTCAGCGTAAACACTGCATGGCATGCTCTGGCTAATTCAAAAGGAAAGTGACTGTGTGGTCACACCTGACCCGGATCAGACCAGCACAGCTGAATGATCCAGTAGATCACAGATGCACTATGAATGACTGCTGAACAGCCACCTACATTTTTCACAGACATTAGATTTGGACACATAACCTTAAGTTAAGCTACCACAGGCCTGATACTTTGAAGTTTTTAACTATCCCCAACTATTGCTGAAGTTGAGAAGAACTGAAGAACAGTTCAAAGCCTCACATGAACAGCTTGGGAAGAAGCAGAACAATTTGACAGAACAAAGCATTCTTCAGGATGACAATGTGAAAGACAATATTTGATTTTGAAGGAATTTGATCTAGAGTAAGCTAGACTTCTTCCCCATCCTACAGCAAGATACCACATATCCCAGCAAACTGACAAACTTGTGACCAAGCACGAAAGATGAGAAATACTGTGTTGACATTACATTCTACTTGACTGTTATTGATTCGCTTAGATATTACAGAAACATCCCAACAAAAGACATGCTTATCTACCCACGTATCACAGGAGCTAGATATGAACAGGTGAGTTAAAAAATAAAAATCCAGCCTTATATACCTTCTGTTGGTTTGTTCAACTGTGGCACAATTTTTGTATTACTCTGATTGTAACTGTCTGCACATTACTATTAGAAATAATGGACAAGCAGTAATAACGGTTGAGGGTTTGGGCGTTTTTTTTTTCCTCTGGTCAGGTTATCAATCTCTCCTCCTTATGCTGTCATGAGTAAGGGAGAAATGTATTTCAATAGCAACTTTAAAACAAAACTCACAAATTACTACCATTATGTTAAGTGCTAGATATCCCACTGTGCAGTTTTGCTTTGTGAATTTTTACCTTCTTCCATGCACACTTTTAGCCACTGATCACACAGCCTTTCAGTGTTTTCTGCCTTTTCCTTTAAATAAACTGGCTCTGGCTCCTTCCATCTGGTTCCCCTTCCGTCAGCAACCCTGCACCTGTTCACACCTCCTCTCCTGTTGGATTCCACTGAACATTTCCTCCTCTGCCAGGGCTATTCTGGCACTCGCAACCTTTCTGTCATTCAATCCATCTGTCAGAAGTGAACTTTGTTTACCGCAAGCTTCTGCTTTCTTCTTCAAGAAGCAAAGCCCCTCAAGGTCATTGTCAAATGAACTGTCGGTGTGGATTTAAATCCACTTCTGCTAACCAGCAGAAGATGAAGTTCTTTACAGTCCTGCATTTGTGAAGATCAGTTTGGGGTACTGGAGAAATAATGCAGAAGCAAAAGAAGAGGTTTTAATCATCATTTTTTAACTCCAACAGCTAATGTGTTTTTCTTCGTATCTGTACCTTCTTGCAAAGACTAGCATAATCTGCAGTTAGGCAAAAAAGTCTAATAAAAATATTACAAATAATAAATGAAAGCTTTTGACTCTCATTTTAACACTGTGTAACAAAGATATTGACTAAAAATGCAATGAGAAAACGGGAACAGCTGAATGAGTAAGTTTACAGTAAAACCTTAAATCAGCCAACAGCATTCACTGTAAATTATTTCATCTGCTCCATCTTTTCTTTTTTTCTTTTTAACTTACCTACTGATGTTTCAAATGAAACACTGTTTAAGGAAAAAAAAAATCCTGAATATTTTTTCCTGTTTTTAAGCCTTGTGAAACACACTTGCAACTCTTTGTTAAAATACTGCTTTCCACGTTGAGACAAATTGTAAAGATTCTTTGTCAGGGCTGAGACTAAATTCATATTGTCAATGGGATACATTATTTTTAGCAATTCCTGTGCCCATATTTCTTTTCAGGAATATGTTCTGATAACCACAAGCTCCCGAATTATTAACTAACCTCCTCAACAGTCTCATTGTTCCAAAAGAAGAAATAACCTTTCTATTTCACTGCATACCTTGGGGACTGATTAAAAAAAAAAAAAAAACAAACCAAACCTTTCACCAAGATTAAATACAGTACCAAAAAATAAAATACGTACTTTAAGTTTTGTAAGTAATTGTAACAAACCACCCATTTTATTACCCTTTTACCAAAAATGAATTTAAAGTAAAGCTTTCTGGGAGCACATCCAGGAGGTAATCCAATCTCATTAGCAGAAATGCAGTTATACTTGTGTTAGGTCTGAATTTGACTCTAATAAAAAATTGCATTGACAAGTACTGCACAAGTTTAGCTGAATAATAACTTAATACCAATATAGCCCTTGGATGGGGATTAGTCCCTGCATTATCAGGGGAATGTTTTCTGATGATATAATCTTCTTCCATAGGAAACTTACATGCAGGTGAACAAAAGTACTGGAAACAGAAGAGGAACTCTGGAACAAAAAGAATATGCAGCAGCATCTGACCTAACTACAGGGACACTTTAATTCTCCAGTTTGATTTAAGCCCCGTAAAAAGCAACTGAACAACAAGGAGAAGCTCCTCAAGAACAGTTCCTCCTATTTCTACAAATATGCCGTTTGATACTCAAACCACCAGGAATGCAGGGGCAACCAACAGTGGCACGCTACTAAACTTGCCCCGCTGCCAGCACAGCCAGGGGAAGGAGGTCAGGGCTGTCAGGTAGCCACAGCAGAGGCTGTGCTCATCTGCTCGCTCAGGGCAGGCGTCTCCCAGCTCAGACTTTCCCCCTGACCAATCACCGGCACAAGGGCACTGAGCAAGGGGGTGAGGAGAGCAGCCAGGCAGCCAAAGCTGGTGTGCTCAGGTGATTTTTCTTCCTCCCTCCATCCATTAGCTACCTTCTCCAGAGATGACAACCTACAGGCTGACACTCTTCAGTGACAAGTCTGATTAAATCCCCAGATGAGGACCCTTTGGGTTCTCTGCTGATTTTTTTTCCTAGGCAAGAATTTCAGGAGCAGAATCTTGCAGAGAAGGAAAAAAAAAAAAAAAAAAACAAAAACCAAAACAAAACACAAACAAACCAAACCAAAACAAAAAACCCCTATCAAACAAAAAAAAACAATCACTGTGTCTCCACAAAATAAACAAATTTGAATATACTTTTGAAAGAACAATGTGGCTTTTAAAATTGTTTAAGTTCACAAATACCAACTGCTGATAGAAAAAGTACATTTTAGCTTACTGTAAAAACAAGCTTTCAGATGTACTTGAGAGAAAAGCCCTAGAACAAGTAAAAAAAGAAAAGAAAAAAAGAGATAAAAATCAGAACCATTTTTCCAGTAGCAAATTCAGCAAAAAATCCAGCAGACTTGAATGCATGTGTCTGAAAGATTTTTATGGTTCAAAAAAATAAATCATTATCCTGTTTTCATTAGTCACACAAATAGAAAACCTAATTTGAGTGAGATCAAAGTAAATATTTGCTGCACATACATAAACTTATTACTGTTAGTGCTGAATAACAACTGCTCAAAACAAAGACCTTATAAAGATGTTTGTTTTCTACAGCAGCTAGTCTGTTCTGTATTTCATGTGATTTCACTGCTTGCCCCAGAGTGCTTTAAGTATTGCCACTGCTCCTGAACCACACTCTACACGCAGTAGCAATTTGGCTGCCTCAACAACCTGATGTGATGTATAAAATATGAAATCATTAGAGAAATTTGATGTGACCAGTTGCAGTTTAAATGCCATGGAGAAAAATTTAGATGAATCTAAGACTAAAATCTGAAAATGTATTATTGCCTTTTCCTTGAGAAATTTGTATTTTAGGACAGTAAATTAAATTGTCAACCATGTTAAAAACTCTTTAATAACAAAAAAAAAAAGGTAATTTATAAAGACTTTCATATTCAAAATTAACTCAAGATTTTGGATTTATTCTTTACTCCACTTATATTTTCTTTCTTTCCCTTTTAAACTTCATCAATGGCCTTTACATATTTGTATAATCATCCCAAATATGTTGAAATTATTAAATAGAAAGATATTTGAATAGTTGTGTATTATCTTGACACAAAGTATATCAGCTTCGAAATTTCTACAAGGAACTGCCAGAAGACGACAGAGCCGATTTATTTCAAATCACTCAGTATCAGTCTTCATAAAGCAGCATATGGTCTTATCATGGCAGGTAAAATATTTTACCTTCTATAATAACGCAGAGCAGCTAATTTATCTGCATGTTGTATAATCAGATAAACAATTTCAGCTGCACTATGAAAACCTGTAGGCAAGGGAGAAATTTATCCCCCCCACACTTTATTTATTTTTCTGCCTATACATTTATAGAATTGTTAACAAGAGAGGTTAATTTTTTCTTCCATCTCCTTCAATAAGACCTTCTTTTCAGTTGTGGAAATATTTGCTGTTTCTACAGCTGCAGGACAAAGAACTGAGATTTTCACAGAGTTGCTTGGGGGAAAAAGAAGGGGAAAAAAGCTTTGCAAGATTCTGTTGCAAGTAAAGCAGAGTGAATGACAACTTTCAAAGCTACCACAATCATTTACTAATGTGCTGCTATACCAAATAAGTCTAATTTTTTTTTGACAGCACCAAATTAGATTTATTGCAGAAACTGCTGCATAAATAGCATATGGCCATGTTATACCACCTATTTCAAATCTCTGTAATGTTTCCTCCCCTCCCTGCTCAAAATGAATATTTGAGCCAAGCTATAAACCTGCAGATGAGATATACAAGTTCAAAAAGCAGATGATGCAGGAGATGTAGATCTGTTTGTGAACTTGTCTAAAAAAGTATCACATATGCCAACCAAACAAAGCTGGGCAGTATTAGGTCAGGTCTCCCTTGCTACCCTTCAGGATTTTATTTCTCCCTTTCCTTGATAAAAATTTGTTTTCATTTCTCTTTCAGCACGGGGCATGACCTCGTAATCCTCTCGCACATGACTACCTCTTACTTGCACAAGAAGTCCTATTGATCTTTACTTCTTACGTGAGTAAAATTATTCATGTGGCTCAAGATCAGAAGGCTCGGACCTCCATTCATTCCTCACACGCTCTCATTTACGAAGAGGAAAGTGCCTCCTCTGAGCAAAAATAAAACATCAGAAAACTTGGTTTCATTCATCGGAGGGGCCCAACCCTGTGGGAAGGTGCTGACCTGCAGCTCTCCCCCCCTTTCAACAGGAGCAAATGTTTCTTATCGGTTTGCTGGATCAGTCCCCAGACCCACGTGCTATTGTATTTCTATCAATTGCCAAATTCTGCATTCAATACGCCGCTACGATAAAATACGAAAACACGCATCCTGATCGCACGACAGGACCGAGAGCACAGACAGGTATTTCTGAGGCAGCAAGGGGCACGACACCCCCAGGCGGGATGCGCCCAAAGCCCAGCAGCCGCACAGGTAGCCTGGTGGCCGGCCCACGCCTCCCCTCTCCCCGAGCCCAGGCCGAGGCCGGCCCCACGCCCCCAAAGTTTATGCGGCCACCGCGTCGAAAAGACATTGCAAGGTCTTCTCTCCGGCCGACGGGCACACCACTGCACACATCATGGAAGGCTGCGGCTACCCCGCCGCTTGCCTCTCGGTGGGCAGTCCTCCCAGCTGCCCTATCCGTTACTGTCTGATTAGCTCTGCGAAGGAGCCCCTCCCCGGCCAGCTTTCCCCGCCATCTGTTCCACACGCGATGGCTGCCGCCCAGCAGCCTCGCGCTGCCCTCCTACCTGGCACCCGGCTCCCGGCCTTACCCCAAAGTGCTAACACAGGTTCTCGCTGCTGGCAGAGTCAGGATTTCATTACTACTACTTTGACAAGTGCAGGGTTGTTTGTAATTTCTCTTTTATCCTGATTTTGATTGTACAACCACCTCCCACTGATTCAGTTTGCTTCAGTTTTGTTGCTCACAGATTTTACTCTCCACATTAATCTCCCTCTGGCATGTTACTGCATCTGTTCCCTTTTTTATTATTAATTTTCAAATTCCCACCATTTTTGACAAAAAGGAGGTAATCTACACTCTGCTTCTGCCCATTTCATTTTCTTTAATTTGGAAGATAAGTATGAAAGCGTGCCAAAGAAGTTAATTCTCCGTTAACAGTTTATTTTCTGGCATCCTGACACCTTTGTATATGAAAACCAGATAGAAATAAATGTTGACTGAATCACAACAACATAGTTGCAACCGTCCCTAAATTTAATGAAAAGTAAACATACGAAGCAGAATCAAAAAAGTTTATTAGTTATCAGAGTTGTTTCATGTTATCACTCCTCCCTGCATTTTAAAATAATAGTTTTGCACAAAATGAGCAGAATATAAAAAATTAGAAATCAATCACTGCTTACACTTTACTTCTGCTTCTCCTCTCTGCTCTCCTCGCCCTCCCCACTCCCCCAATTTAAGTGTTATTGGTCCTTTCATCAGTCAGTCAGTCTGGGAACATAAAACTTATCTCAGTCATTTAATATTAGTAACAGCATTTCTTCGAATATTACCTCCTTTCCAGCATAGACAACGGACTCTTTCTGATGTGTTAGAATTGCTGGAAAAAGCATGACAGTAAGTGTGCTGCTAACTAACAGTTACTACTAGAAAAACACCAAGAGATAATACTAAGTACTACGCTACTGCCTAGAAGGCTACGTTTATATACCTTCCATAAATCAAGAAGTTAGTTTATATTTTATGATTTAACAGTATAGCTTAAACAGGGACATCAGTGTATAAGGTATACTGCAATTCTAAGAAGGAATGCTGGTGACGACATACAGCCTAACTGCGTAGCTTCAGTGACTAAATAATGCCACAGGAACCTGGAAGTGGAATAACACATTTATGTCCTTTGTTTATTATACATGTAATACAAATTAGCGTTAATGGAGTCATTGAAACTAGCAAGAAGGACAGATGCACAGTAGGAAGGCTATAGCACTGCTAAAACCCAAACGCCACTTTCTGAGATACGCTGCTTTCTAGAGACCAAATCATTTTCAAAAATAAGGGAGAAAATAAATATCACATAATGAGGAAAAAAGAAATCAAGAACTACAACACCCACTGACCTCACATTAATATACAGTTTTATCTTTCAAGAGAGTGACATGGGGATTCAGGGTAGCTGGGTGGGTCACCTGAACCTGGAAGCACAGGTTCTTCTATGTTTAGGAATTTGACCTACAATACTGCTTGCAACGTTTCATGTAAGCAAACAAGAATAGTAAAAAAAAAATAAAAAAATTATTAAATCTGCTTCAACTCCACTCAGTTACATCTCCCAGCAAATTTTAGATGACATTTCATTCAAATATATCTCGATCCATTTACCTATCTCCAAGCCTGAGAAAATGCATGATGGCATAGCAAAAGTTCAGTTTTGAAATTCAGTGATTACCTCACTTCTTAAGATTTAACTGCTTTGGCATAAGCGAACAGGAACTACATCTGACTGCAGCTGAAGCAAATAATAACTTCAGATTTGTTTTGTAACAAAAAAGAGGAAAGATTTTTAATGATGATTGTATTATGCAAGAATAATGAAAAATTTTATTAAATTAGGTGACATGCTAAGATCTGGGCAGGTTGTTAACTTCTTGCATCTTTTATGTGATCTTTTCCACTGGTATACTGACATGATTTTTAATGATTATTATCTCATGAACTAAGAAGGATAGATCTGTATGTTTTCTACTCTCTGAAGGATGTATTCAGATAAGCTTCATTAGCAAGACCCAACCTTGACAAAGTAACGGCAATTTAACATTGACTTCAAAAGTAATTTCACAAGGCTCTCCTACGACAGTAACTCTAATACAAATAACCACAAAGCTGAAACTAGGGTAAAAAAAACCCCAAACTTTAAACAGTCATGGTCAGTCTCATAGCATGGTGACATCTGCAAAGTTACATGATGGACAATCAAAACTACACAGCCAAAGTTCTGTATTTTCCCAGTCATTTGAAGACACACAAATTAGAATTACTAACTAGATTCAGGAAATGCATGTTAATAGCATGGATTTCTAAGCAACATATTGCTCCAGGAAGAAAGGTGACAGGAAAAGGCAAATTTAAACTTGTGGCAATGGTTTAGAATAGCTAATTGTAACCTTTTTCTTGATTTTTAACAAGTACATTTTGTTAACTTAGAAGCTGTTTAGCTGGTAATCAATCAACGGTGTCTGAAAACTAGGATGCAGCAAAAGAAGTGGGACTCCTGGAGAAAAGTGCAGCTCTGCAGAGCACTTTCTGTTTCTCATTAAGATTGCACACTCTTT
>NW_010110590.1:74352-93104 GCF_000699245.1 Pterocles gutturalis
CTCATTTAATCCATTCATATAGCATTTACTACCTAATTTTTACACACTAAAATCCAAAGTTCTCGTACTTGTTTTATTATCTTATTTATTTACAATATCAAAACTTAGAATCAGTGAATTAGTAAGGACTTTTCTCCTTAGTAATATACTAATTCATACAAAACAATAAATTCTTTCTGTATCTCCTCAGCTACCTGTAATTTTTGCCAGGACAACCCAGACAGGTCATGCAAGGCAAGAGACTATCCACAACTGTGTAGCAGCAGTACAGGCCTCCTTCAAGTCCAGCGTTGTGAGAAGCCTTGGAGTGGACCAGCTGGTCCTCTCCTGAAAGGAGGGAAATCAGCAAGATGAGGCCAAGGCCAGAATACCCAAGAGATGCACTAAATCAGTGCAATTTCTGCAGCAACCTCCCACAGGCAGGACTAGAGCTAAAATCTGCTTTCCTTGGCAAGTGCCACAGTGAATAGGTCTATAACCCCATAGGGTTGATCTTACCACTACCCTTCAAGTGACTATTTTCATGGGCACAGCTGCCATTTGAGGTGAAGTGAATAAAGAATGAAAGAAGGCAGACTGTAAGCCAATGAAGTCCACATGTAACAACTATGGATGTACCAATCCATTAAAAATATACTGAGTTCAAAATGCAAAACTAACGCCACTAGAGATATGTAACTTTTACCTTCACTAATACAGAAAACCTGTTCTGGCAGGAAGCGATCCCAGAGGAAGAAAAAGAAAACAGGCTAAGGACAAGTTTCATTTCAGCAGGGATCTTTTCCTCTACAACTTAGGGAAAACAGATGACTAAGCAAGAACATCTCTAACCCTGTCCTACCCATCTAAGTACATGGGGACAATGGGCAACAGTTCAGGAGCAACAAATCTCTCATCTCTTTTTTTCCCCCCTCCTTCACCCATGACAGCAACATCACCTAACGTATTCCTGGAAAGCAGACAGGCACTCCAAAGATAAGGAGGACAAAGAAAAACTTTAAAAGTATTACAGAATTTGGGGAATACCAAGGAGAAAGATTTGAAACTACTTCCTATGCTTCAGTATATACAATTTTTCTCATAATTAGATGTCAGCATAGAAAACATTTCACTCCTTACAAGCATACTTATAAGCAAAGGCCATAACATGAATGGAAAGTATAAAAATAAAATAAAGATTAGAACTTTGCAGAAGAGTGGCTGCACTAGGTCAGGCAAAGAAGCCGTGGCACTTCAGCATCTGTTTCAAAAAGCAGACATCTGTGAAACTGTATGAGAACATGGACAGCACAGAGCACTACTTGCCCAAAACTGTGCGCGGTCTCCAGTGATTTACATCTCAGAAAATTCCCAAGTCAGAGACCATAGACTGAAAAGCTACCTGAATCATCTGTATGTTAGGTATGCAGCTTTAAGTACCTCACTATGTAAAAGCAGGCAATAGTCCTCCTTTTTACAAGTGGAATATTTTCACCAAAAAAAAAAAAATATATATATTAGCTAGTCAGATTTCCTCCAAGATATCCAGAGCTTTATTGCATATAATCAGCCTTTTGCTAAAAGGAGCGTGGTAAGCCATTTGGTTAACTATCACAACAAATCATTATTAATAAAGTTCTGCTAAATCCAAACTTTAGATATCTTAACAACTCACCCAAAACTTTTTTCAAGTTCATTAACCTCTAGCATATTTTTTCTCTAAATACAGGCTGTCAGAGTGGTACTTTCTTCCATCTGTTAAACAACCGTGCTCTGAATTACACAGAAATGTAGCTGAATAAAAAAGTGATTCATTGAATTTAATAGTTTAGGCGAGGCTCTATTTTATTTGCAGTTACTCAATGGCAGAATTCTCACAAAGCCCAAGAGTAAAAGACTTGGATAAACACACAGACTTCTGTTAAGTGATAAAAATCTGAAGGTTCCCCCATCCATGTAAAATTTAAACTAACAACTTTTTTTTCCTTAAGGACTGAGTAAAAGCCGCCAGATTTGTTTCTGGATGTTCACTCCTGGGAGGAACGGGGAGACAGAACAAAACAAAACCCCCCACACAACCAAAACCCTGCAAATAGTCAGACAATAGCATTTTCTGTGGCAAATGTGGAAAAATTCCTGCAAGTTACCAGAACTCAAGCTGCAATGAATAATCAGCATGTTAACCTTCTGGTGTTTTCTAGAAATGTGTATTGAATAGTACAGTAAATGGCTTTGGGAGCTATATCCAAGGATAGAATAAGCTCAGGGAAAGTCTCTCATCACACAGCTTTTGCATCGTACCACATCTCTACTGAGCAAGTGGCTTAAACACCCTCCTCACAGACTTGAGCTTACCTCCTATTCATAGACAGCAATATTACCCTTTTGATCATTTAATCCTCAATGAAGCTTAACACGATTATGTTCATTTATACATTCCTGGTCATTCTGCTGCAAAACCTTCAGGTTAATAATCCAAGAATTCCTATGCTTAAAGGTGCTGCTCCACTCTATAGTCTTAAATGGCATTTATAACGTCTTTGTCCTACCAAACACAACAAAACCAAAAAGAATGTAGCTGCACCCTCCCCTGCTCTTCCTGCCCCAAAAACATGCCACGTCATCACTGGAGCTGAACATTGCCTTTTCTTCACCCTGGTAGTTCACTTTCATAAATTATAGTTTATAACTCACTTTGTAGTTCATAACTCACTTCTTGAAGTCTTCACTTACAACATGACTGAGGGCTGCCCATGCAGTCAATGGCTGCAAGTAACTATAACAACTGTGGGGAAGCCTGTGGCAAAAAATTAGCAGAATGAAATTGGTACTACAGCATGTAATAGGATAAGGGGTACCTGGTGAGGTGCAGTTGGTGCTCAGATTTACTCAGCAGTTCTGTCAGTTTTAGGCACTCCTCTCTGGCTCTTGTCACATCCTGCTGGGCTTGTTCCAAGCGCTGTTTGTTTCCATTCAGCTCTAATCCTAGTTTTTCTATTTCCTTCACAAATTGTAGAACCAAAGAAAGTATATTTAAGAAATGCATAGAGATACATTTTAAAACATTAAACCTTAATGTGATCAAAAAAACAATGCATGCTTTTGTTGCAAAACAAAAGTAGTTTGTTGATTAAAAACTGAAAAAACAAGCAGATTAAAGTATTTGAAATTACGTTCTTATGAAAAGCCAAAATTCAGATCATATTTGAATACATTAATACACCATCAATGTTATTGTCTTCACATGGCTTAAGAGATAGACATTCAATCAGTTTCTGATTTTCTCATGTGAAGGCTTCCATCTTTGTGTCCTGAGTTCACTGTGTCAGAAAGCCAGAAGGCAGCAGAACAGCAGCCGTCTTCAGAAGCTGATGGACATAGGACAGAGCTCTTGTGGTCATTTATTTTGCTTATCTATTACATAAGCAACAATACATGGGAATTTATCTTTGTCATATTCACATAATACTATGCAAGAGAATAAAGGTCATTTTGTGATTTTACCATTATTGAAAATAAGTTATTTATGACTTATAACCGAATCCCAAACATACCAGCTCCTGTTAATCCTTTCATTTTCTTAACATCATTAGTCCTCCTATGTCAACTAAACCAAGCAAGTAAATCTAACTCAGTCAATGAGTCAACTTATTTTACAAATAACAATAAGCAAATTTGCATGACCAGCATCTTTGATTCCAGCAAAGCCTACTGGACTGACTGTCTCTAACTGAATCATATTGCCAACAGTTTAAACATTTTTCACAAATATATCAGAAGGAATACATTTTGCTTTAAATCCATATATAACATACAAGTACCTGTCGGAATACATCTGTAATGTAATACTATGCCTTGTCCTAAGGATGCTTTTAAGGAGGCCAGTGGGGTACAGAATAAGCTAACAGTGTAATTTTATCATGTAGTAACCATTCTGCAATAACTCCCTACATAAATATTTATTCATCATTGGGGCTGGAGGGAACTTGCATGTTTTTCAGTCAACTAAACTGTGCAAGATCATTTGTAGTACAGAATAAAATTGTTCATATAAGGAGTTAGTGCTGAATAGCTATTATACTTCAAATTCACATCATATTTTGTGATAGCTTCTTCATGTAGACTAGCCTCTATATGTTCTTCAGTTAATGAAATTATTCAAACATCCTTCAAGAACAAATGAATGTAATTCAGTCCCAATATTTGCACTTGAACCACCTTCTTAATAATGTTGTCTCTTTTCCTCCTATGAAA
Organism: Pterocles gutturalis; assembly: GCF_000699245.1. Taxonomy (NCBI): domain Eukaryota; kingdom Metazoa; phylum Chordata; class Aves; order Pterocliformes; family Pteroclidae; genus Pterocles; species Pterocles gutturalis. The sequence goes on from NW_010110590.1 coordinate 78,586, forward strand.
ATATTAACCACTTACAGTACTTCATGATGTCCGAGACAAAGAAAACCTCTTCATCCAGAAAAAAGTTTCATAATGTTCTTTTTTTATTTATTTTTAATTTTGATAATTACTTAACTGTACAGTTTTTTCCTCAAGAGGACTCAACAAAGGTTCATGAAGGAAATTTTGATAAGAATTTTAATGTCACCTTGCTTTATCACATAGACAACCTACCAAATTAGATCAGTAATTCAAAGTTTGAACACAAAGATAGAGAAACTATCTGCAAAATCGTTAGTACTCTTCCCCTCTAAAGAATGTAACAACCTATTGCACTGTCAGAATATTTTAAAACCAGGTATCCAGTTACTTATGCTTTGCATTTTCACTTATTCCCAGAGACTTTTGCATATTTTAAAATAGAACAACAGAAGTCTCAATGAGTTCTCTATTTTTCTTAACAGCAGCAGTTCATTAATGTTATTTCTCCATTTGTAGTAAAGAAGGACACTAGTTCTTTACTGTCTTTATGATTTAAAGACAGGGAAGTTCTGCAACATTTCTAGGATTTGCTTTAAGAATACATCCATTCAGCATACCTTTAAAAAAACCTAAACCACAAATTAGTCAAAAAGCATCAACTAAGTATTTGAAAAAGCACAACCACTGCTGAGAACATAAATACACTCTAGATCACTCCTTCAGGGAAAAGTTTCAAGGAACAGATGGGCTTTACACCATTGCCTCAAGTTAAACAGGCTCAGTCAGGTTTTGACACAGACCCACAGAAGGAAGCAAATTCCAAGTGCAAGAACCTCTGGTGAAAATGTTCTGCTTCCATCAGCCAGATGTTGAACCTGCAGGGCTGAACCCAAGAATGCATCCACAGATTTCAGATGTCATGAAAGTGCAGAGGGAAATTCTCAGACAATGACTCCATGGCAGGATGTTTTAAGATTCACAGGACTCTTATGCTTGCTATAGAACGTATCAAGAAAGCAAACACAGGTTTTGAAGAACAATTTTACTTCAGGTACTTTCAACAGTAATTACAAAATTCAGAATCAGCTCCTTTAGACACACACACATGCATGTGTGTTTGTGTGTGTCTGTAGGTGTACATAGATATAGATAAATATATCTTAAAATACCAACATTTAGAGGTACTCACAGGGCGAGCTATATGAAGAGTAGGAATTCTAACACAAGAATTCTGGCAATGACCATGGCAGAAACAGCAGACAACCTCATGAGAAAAGGATGACTGAAAAACGCCACCCAAAAGAACACGCTAACAGCAACTCAGAAACCAGACGCATCTAATACAGGTTTATTTAGGGCGATCAATGAAATTCTTCTTTTTCAAACATCAGAAAATATTAACTGAAAATAGTTTGGTAGGAGTCAGGCATCATCATGGCAAAAACAGACAGCCCATACTCTGAACACTACATGTTACTTTGGTTTAAAAACTCATAACAGTTTGAAACATGTGAAGCCTCTAAACGTGAGATGAGTTTATACAATAAAAACCAACCCACATCCTTGTCCTGCAAAAACTAATAGTCTAACAAATGTACACACTCTATCCTGAAATATGTCAAGTCCAGTCCATCACTAGGTCATCACAATATAATCAGAATTGAAAATAGAGAAAAACTACAGAACCAATGAATCTTCTTCACTGTTCTTGCAGGGAACCTTATCAGGCAGCATCTTTCCAAAATGACTCAAACTACTTTTCATGTTACTTTTGGTTCCCATTTCTTCTACTGGGAAGCTGCAAGCAGTTTTGTAGCTGCTATGTGGCCCCCAGTGTAATTATAGGGAGAGGAACAGAAACAAACCACCAACTAAAGTATTTTGCCGGCAACTCTGCTTCTCATGCAGCGTTAATTTGATCCCTTAGTGCCTATCACTTGTGATACAGCCTTCCACAACGTGATCAGAGAGTATTTCTTCAAGGTACTTAACTTTTCAATGTATGTGAGAGACAAGAGATGGAGCACAGAACTGCAAAAAGACAGATGACAATCTTGCATTTAAGAAAAATCTGAAACAGATTTTCAGTATAACAAGGAACAGAATTATCATAACGTATATGTACAACAAGACTACATTAAGGTTGGAACAGGCAACTTCTGGTGCTTAACTCCACAACTTTAATATTCTTATTACTTCCGCACATAAATGTAAAAGTGCTATTTAATCTGCCTTGCACTGCAGTTTCTAAACTCCCAGGAATACCAACAGGCACTTTGCCACTGAAAGATGGCAGGCTAAACCTCAGTAAGAGAAACATCATTATTAGTAAGTCGAAACACATTAACACCATTCCACGTACATTATCCAATTCAGTTACAAGAAAGAAGTTTTAGTAAACAAAATATGAAAGTATTAGTGAAATATTGCTACAGTAAAATTTTATTCTATATCAATTATTCTTTTTTCAGTATTACCACCAACCACTTTTTCTATTTTAAGTTTTCCACTTTGAAGCATATAGGAGCCTTCTATATTTTTTTCTTGAAACACTTAAAAGAAGTGTTCATTCATTAGTTTATGATGAGTTTACAAATTATCTTCCAATTTTCACAATGCATTTTTAGGTGAACACACTGGAGAATGTTCATTCAGCAACATAAATGAAACTTACTGGAAAACATATAAGATGATTTCTCAAACACTGGATCAATCTTCAAACATCCTCTTCATAAATTATCTGGAATTATCTACACCTAACAATACTTATGTACATTGTAAAAATGTGCTGTTTAACTTGACATCTCTTTATCTCTTCAAATTCTGACACAATGAAATAATTTTATTCAAAACAAGACAAATTAAAGATTTAAATAATTGTTTAATTCCTTTCATACTGATGCTGATTCTATTGTATGCAGAGAAATGCAACTTTAAATTCCAAACTAGCAGATGTTTTTCATAGAATTTTAAATAGCAGCAAACTGACAGAAAAGACAAATGCTTTTTTTAAAAAACAAATGAGAATGATTAAGCAGTGATAAAAGAACTCATGCTCTGAAGTAACTGCAAAAACAACTTTAGAAGACTTTTAACAAAATCAGAAATATACTAAAAACAAATGAATTAATAAGTGATTTATGACATTCACTGTTGTACCAGTATTCTCACAGATCTAGTAAAATACACAATATAATCTGAAAAATAAATTCTGCACTGACTGTACTATTGCACAAATTCTGCAGTAAAATAATTCTGGAGGGGAAAATATTTTTGTGGATTTACAGTACTTTGTTTTTGTTTCATACTTCATTTCCCACCATTGCTAAAAGATCAAAGTGGCATAAAATAGAATACAAAATAGAAGAACAAATATGAAGTAATAAAAAATGAAATACAACTATTGTGGTGGTTGGTATTTGGAGGTACATCTCCAAAAGGCAATCAGCATCTATAAAAACACGTACACTTCACATGAATACACAGTAAAACATTACAGGCCCTGATGCCCACATGCTTAGTTTCATTTACTAAAGTAGCTGTTCAAAGCAATGAAATCAGTGACAGTACACAGGACTGAGGCTATAATTAAGGTCTTTCTAAGAGGTGCCACCAGTATGGCCATTCCCATACACTTTAATATTACATATAACAGTGACAGGGAAATTTTGCACTGTTTAACACTGATCTCAATCCATGTTGCTGTCTTTACTTATTAATATACTAATTAATCAGGGACAGAACAATCATACCCTACTATAACACAATTTTTTTTAAATTTATTTTTTTATTTTATAATTTAAAAAGCCCAACAAAACAAGACTTTTTTTGTAGCAAGATTTCAAGGTATTTTACTTGGAGAAAAGACAACTATCAGTCCATATGCAGCAGGGGTCACTTGCAGTCATTTCTGTCCTAATCCTGATATCAATCAAGCAACTCTAGGTTCTGAGTGGTCTCTAAACCTCAGACCTCCCAGGCATGGCCATCTGACATAGCATATTGCACCTGAAGAACTATCCAACTTTGTAAAGAGAGTTAGGGCCATCACGAGCTTAACTCCCGTCACGTCCCAACAATGTGTTTCTCCCTTTTGCACTCTGTATGAATTACTGCTGCTTCCCATCCAAATCTGAACAAGGATACAGAGCGGTTATGAAAATTAAATTTGGTTTTAAACAGGAAATCTCCTTTTTGGAAGTAGATGTATTATAAAGCTATGAGAATATACACTACAGCATATACAAGGCTTAAAAGAGTCCACAAAAGACCACCTCTTTTGAAGAGGTCAGTTCACAAAAATCACACGACAACTGCAAATTCTACAAAACATTTAGCCCAGAACAGAAATGTGCAAACCTTTCATGACATGAAAAGCAACTGACTTGAGCAGATACACAAGATGAGAAGTAACCCCAACAAACACCCACAGTTCCTTTGAAGGGTTTCCCTATGGCTGGCTCACAAATCAGTTGACCTCTAAGGAGCAGAGGGACAAGCAAAGACATAACCTAGATAAGCAATGCAGGCTGTAATTTGTTAGGCAGCTATTATTCTATCCTGATCTGGTGGGACTCTTGAATTCCTCAAAGAGAAGTAGTTTTGTGACCACTTTGTCACTTGTACTGCAAAGAAATGTAACAGCACCTGGCAGTACTGTGGCACCCCACGTGCTCCACTAAAAGGCAGAGCCTTAAGATGAGAGCCACTACCTAAGCAAAGGTCAGCAGCCACAAACTCTCTGCTCCCAAAAAGATTGAGAACTAATAGAGACAGGATGCTGCAGTTTGCTAAGAAGAGCAGGGGTGCTGGAAGAGCTTCCTGGGAATAGCATGGAAGGAGGATGCTCTTAAATTCACACATCTTTAAATCCCATTGAAGCAAACTTTCTACCTGTAATAGTTAGCTGGGGCAAGAAAAAAAATGCATATTGCCAAGTATATATTTAAGAATACACGCAAATTTTTTTAAATTAAGGAATATTAGGTGTCTGTCCTTGTGTAAACTCTCAGAGAGCAATGTGACCCCTGGATACTGTGGATACCGTGGGAAACAGACAAGAGTGAATGGCTGATACACGTTATGCAAGGGTTTTATCTCATTATTTCCCTGAAAATATTTCCTTTCAATTTGCCAAAATATTTGAACTGCAATACTATTTCAGGAACAAAACTTCCAAACCATAGGGATTACTACAGTCACATTTTAACATACGATGTTGCTGTACTAGAGATTAGCTCAGCAGCCACCAGCAGAAGTACGAAAGTGGCTTTGTTCCACAGTGGAGTAAGTTATATATATACATATATATATATACACTTTTTAATGGATTGCACTGGGGGGTATGAGGACTGGGGAGAGAATGGGTCAGTGCAAAATAGATGGTTTGCTTGCTGATAAAGGAATTTCAGAAAAGGAGGGATGTATATAGTAAAAAGGAAGCAGAAATCTCCTCCTTACTGAAAAACAGAAGAGAACAAAACTTATTTCTTTCACCGTTTCAAAGCCCTGTTTGACATTACTCATGTGGGACTGGCTCTTTTTTCCTGGACAGCATTAAGGAATATCTGGAACAAAAACCTATGCAGTAACAACTGACATGATAGTCAGGGACTTTTACTCTCTTTTTCTTCTGATTGTTGGCACAATGACCATTGATAAAGCAACCATTTTTCCAATCTAAGAAAAAAACAACAGAAAACGAGCATTTCTTTAAATATAATGCATATACACACTATACCGAGAGCTATGTAATTCTTTTCCTACTTTGGAGAATGTTTAAGGCACATAAATGATTCTCTCTTTCCATACACTAATGGGATGACATCACACTGGATGACGGAACATGGATCAAGGTTACAAGGGCCAACTACTCCTCTGAACAATAAAATCCTGCACTACCACCTGGGCCATTCCTTAGCAGGCCAGCTGCTTAGGGGAAGCAGCCCAGTACAGAAAATGCAGACCAGTCAGTACAGAACTACTGCACTGGGAATCCCAGCCCCAGCAATTTTTCTTATGGGAACACGACGAAGAATTTAATGAAGGCTGCTTGTACCACTGATCCTTGGGAAATGCATGGCTGACAGAGGATAGCAATGCCATACCAGAGCAGCAGCAACCATATCATAATTGTAATTAAACATTTATTTCGTTATATATTGTGGGTTCATAGATCAATGATTTTCCTCAAAATTCGTGAGATGAGCTAGTAAGTTCAGTTATAAAAAAGAATGATGTTCCTCCTGAACAGGTCAGAAAATTCACATCAGAACAAGGCATAAAGTACTATCATTTTACTCCCTCCTTATTTACCCATTTTCAAATTAGTGCACTGAACGGCCAAAATTGAAAATGACACATTAAAAAGAATTCATTTACAGCAAAGGTTATCACATTTTCTTAATGCTTTCTTGTCCAAAAGCAATTTGGTTTTGCTGTTTTTAAGGACACCATACTCAAGATCAGACCAGGTAAGAAAATTTGATGCTAAGAGTTTCAAGCTGTCTGCTTTTGGGTTTTTCCTACCTGGCAAATAGTATTCAAGTATTTTTACTGTTTTAACAGAATTTCTTTTCAAAACAGAACTTCCAGAGCATCTTTTTAACTAACGAGGTCACTGAATCTTGGGTATAGGACTGTTAAAAGAAGACACATAACCTTAACCCATCCTCATCTGTGTTATTAAAACTTGCCTTTTTATTATGTTTCAAAACATCTGGTGACACCCTGAATATCCCAGCTTGTGAAAAATGTAGTATTTTAAAGCCTGATTCAGGGAAGCCTGATACGTATTCATAGAAAGACATTTCAGGGAATCAGTGTCCTCAGAAGTTTATATTGGTCTTGCACCCGACACTGTGCAGCATTTCCAGCATATATACCCAATTTCTTGGCCTGCATTATTTCTGATGAAGACAAAGTCAGTAATCTCTCCACTTATAATGTCTAAATTAGGTTACTATAAATCACGGATTTATGACAAATGAGATAAATGTTCCCAAAATACCTTTTGGCAAAACGCTTTTGGACTGCAATTTTGCCAGATTTTTATTTGTCTGCAAAATTGTCAGTCTACAGTATACAGAGACATCATTTAGGTTCTGTCATACTACACAAAAATTATATGATGTGCAGCTCTTTCCATTTGTATAGGTTGTGCATATCAGTGACTCTTCAGCTTCTTTTTATTTGAGCTCTTGAACTTCCATACAGGCAACTCTTAAAATTCTGTGGGTTTTGGTAAAATATTTCTGGAATTTTTCATTCTGTCACCTACAGAATTCTGTAATCCCCCGCTCCAAACTACATTTGTCCAATTTTAAAGACAGTATGAAAAGAATGGCTTTTTACAGGTTAAGATTACTGGCTTGGATTTATTTCTGCACAAAGTATTTATCTGATTCCTACAAACATGGTAAAACAACATTTTAAAGCTTTGGTTAGTTTCAGAAGTTGGATTTAACATGTCCTATTGCTTTATTACAAAGAGACACAACCCCCAGTGGTGCAACACTACCAGTAAGAACTAATAAGGAAGATGTCCAAATTGTCTGGGACTGCTTAAACCAATGCTACAAAACTGTTTTGACTTCTACATGCTGAAGCTTGCAGGATTTTATAAACTAAATAAAAATGACTTACAGACAAACAGAAAGCAAATTATTAGCAGTCTACTTGATTTTTATTTTTATAATATAGAGCAGAAAAGAGCAAGTGACGCTAACCTGAAGAAACGATTTCATAGTGTGTCAGAAGTACGATTTCTCTTAGAAATGCACAAATTATGCCATGTAGTGCTTCCAAATTCACAGAAAAAGTATTATAAAAGTGAAGTCCTGCTGTGTCAAATATGCCACACAATTTTTGCTCTGATAACAGCTATTTAGGTTAGGGCGTGACTCTTCTCTGATATAGCTGTGCTAGTACAACCCCTAGTGTGGACACAGTTTACTGCCATGAAGGCATTATACCCATATAAACTACAAAGCTTGTTTCTGAGAAGGAAAAGTATTAAGCAAGGCACTGTTATTTCAGCATAGCTACATTGACAACAGGAGAGCTGAGAGAGAAAAAGAGAGGGCAGTAGGTTTTGCTACTTAACAACATACCGGGCCAGATGAACAGATGCAGTTTTTGTGTAGAGAAACTGTGTGGTATATGTCTTTCCTCCCCCATCTCCGTAATCCTAATGTTAATCAGGATCATGATGGATGTTATTACAAAACACTTATTCCATTTAAATGGTAACATTGCTCATTGCTGCTTCATTTTTATTCTAAGAAATATTCATGTAAAACATTAATGGCAGGTAGTCATACCAAGGTGCCAATATTTGTTATTAGTCTTAACTGAATAATAAAGATAGGAGAAAGGAGATATTAGAATAAAAAAAGAGAATAAAACCAAAGATATATACTCCCTTTAATTTTCCTAAATGACACAAATTCAGTTTTGAAGAACTTCATAAATATCAGTGTATATTAAATACATAACTGTATTTACTGACATATAAATATATATATCTGGTGATCCTAAATTGCACATATGGGGACTTCTGCCTATTCTGACACACCTGAATAACTGTAATCCCTTTTAAAAGGTCACTACATATAAACTAAAATACATCTTCAAAACTAAAATTTATCCACAGAACAACTAAAAATACAATCATACCTCAAGAAACAGTAAACTCACTTTCAGTACATCAAAAGACAATCTGAAACACGATTCTTTGCTTTTAAAACAGAAAAATGCACCATTTAATATAGAATAGCACAACAGATATTCATAAATCATTGTCTCTCTACTTTAAAAGAAATAAATATGTATTTATTATGAACAGATGGTGGCCAAGGAAGGCATCAACTCTCTCTCTTAGCCAGAAGGTCAGGTCATGGCTGAGAGACCAAAGAACAATTGCTGTTTGCTATTCAGTGCCACGTAGGATAAAACATTTCAAGTTTTTCTTTAAATACAAAGCTAGATGTGATTGGGCTGGTGATTTCATTTAAATGAAATAATTTGTAATGACTTATTAACATTTCTTAAAATTTGACTTAAAAGAAAACAAACAAAAAAACCCCAAACCCTAAAACATGCACACACTCTTTTTGGCTGCCTTTTAACGTATAAAATAATATTAGGACCTAATACAGAACCTTCTGGGTTACTAGAGCCACAGCTATAAAACATCTTCCAAAATGCTGAGCCTCAGAATTTCAAAATAGTTTGTTATCCTTTTTTTAAGGAACCGACAATCATGTTTGAACACTATCACTATTTTACATTATTACTGAATTAATCTAATAACCTTTGCTGATAGGAACTCCCCCTCCCTTCACTTCAATTATATCATATTATAAACCACCACATTTCAGTGTATTCCTTCCCACACTGAATAAAATACCACTATGTCGATACACGAGGTTAAAATATTTTGTTAAATTTTGCAATTTATTCAAATGGCAATCCTGAAGCAAGTTGGAGAACAGGATTTAAAATCCAAGATACTTCTTCAAATATCTTATTAAACACATCCTGTTTTACTTGTATGCCAAGATTATGCCAACTCTCTTATCTGTGATATCTGTCAAGACACAGACGACGAGCCTGTTTTTTGTTTGTTAAAGTGTCCTTAGGCCTAAAGGATGCAGGAGTAAAAAAAAAAAGCCAACCCTGAAAACAAGATGCTTTAAGGCCCCTGTTTTTCTGTGCTGTATTATTTTCTATACATATTGAAGAGTTTTTTTATCTAATAAACTTATCTTCTGGATTTTACATACTTTTTGTATAATATGAATTAATATTGCTTGCAGCCTGAGCTTGTATTTTATTAAGTTAATAAACTTACTGTGCTACATGAAGATTTTGGGAAACTGGTAAATAAAAATAAAATTCTAAAAATATTGCCTTTTCCTCCATGTATATTCTTACACAGGGACCAATTTATTCACTTATTTACAAGAAAAAGAATGATTTAAAACCTGTTGGATAGGATGCTCTAATAACAAAAGGCATCTAAAAAAAATTAGCCTCACGTGCATCTTATACATCCGTGTATTCAGAAGGCATTCACTCTTATGTACAAATCACAACTTAAGAAGGAATAACTGGAAGTTTGAATACCTAGAGTAAAACAGATAGAACCTCAACAAAAAGGGCGCTTCAAAAGACGCAGATTACACCTGTTCAAGCTGCTTGCCAGGGATGTCGCAGGTTACTCTAATAATCTTTCTCACTGCATGGGACGTTTTCTCACAGACTGTAAGGCATATACTGTTTTCTGTATCATTATAAAACACAGTTTTAGATAATTGACAGTTAATGCCTAGTGGAATTTTTATATAGGTATTTTTCCCAGAAGGTTATTTTTGGTTTTTTTTAAAAAAACTTTTCTATGAACCCCAGCATTCATTAACCTTGAATCTTTAAAGAAACTGGAAGATAAATTATTTTGATTTTTGTTAAAGTTAGGTTATACTCAGTCTTTAATGTTTTGTCAGGCTGTATGTATACATAATTATGTGCAGATTTCTTGGTGAAAAAAGTGTATAAACACATGTATACAGTACATACATTAAGTATGCTGTATGAATACATATGATAGAGTAATTCTATATGAAAGCATGGGATGAGTATTATGTAAAACTGAACATACCAGGGCTGAAAACAAGAGTAAGATAACAGAGAGGTATTTATTTAACAGTAATAACTGGCTTGTTGCCAGTAATTCAGAAACCATTTAACAGTAATAAATGACCATATTAGAAAAACGCATCATTCCAGCTTCCGAAATAACCCTACTTAGGTTTCTAATAACTGCAAAGTTATAGCAGTATTATCTCTTACCTGGTCCTTAATTTCAAGCTCCCTTATAGTTTTTGTTCTGTACTCTCTGAGCTCCTTTTCTGCCTCATCCGTCTTCATTTTGGTTTGATTCAACTGATAGCGCATTTCTCCACACACCTGTTAGATTATACAGACAACATGAGCTGTAGCTTGAAGAATCCATAGCCCATGGTTCGCAATTAGATCTTCTGGTGCCCTCTAGAGGTCACTTAAATGTAACAGATTTTAATTTACAGATACTTTAAGATTGCATATGGTAAATGTTTTTATATAAAAAGGTGGATCTGAATTCTCTGTATAGTCATTAACTTTGAAATATGCAGTGCCTTCTAGTTTCAATTATATTTGGATTAAGATTTTGCTAAGTATAAATATTTATACTGTAAATATATGTGCTACTAAATATAGTTAAACTACAGTTGCTGGTTTTATATTCTTCTGCCATTCTCTGTAAAATCCCAAGAAAGTCTATGTCAACACTTTCAAAACTAGAAGTAAAGGATCTATCACAGACCTATATACGGGTGTAGTTTCTTGCCCTGCCAATTTTCCACTGTTAAGAAAGAAACTGTTTAGATGTTAATACAATAATTTTTGAAGTTAGAACAAAGCATTATAGACTCACTAGAAACTGAAGATAAATTCTTTAAAAACAATGCCTAACTCAAATACATGCATGGGCCAGGAGAAAGGGATCCAAGAAACATTTAAAGAAATCTAGTATCACTTCCACAAGGGCAACAATTATTCTCTGCTGTTGATATGTTCATTATGATCCTTCCTCATTCTTTTCCACCTGAAGGCATCTCAACTTCAGAGGGTCTGGAGAGGGGTGAGGGGAAAGAAAAAGAAAGGAAAAAAAAAAAGCTCCACACCAATCCCTCCCACAAAACTTTCACTGCTGTGGAGGGGTGTTATTCTCCCATTTCCCAATCTAGACTTTTAAAGGATTCTATTTGATCTTATCTGTTGGAAATGCAGAAGGACAAGCTGGCCCCTTTATGTCCTTGTTCTGTGCAATCACCTCCAATGTGTGCCTGGTCATTTCACCTTAATTAGCCAAACATAAATATATGCACATTCCCTAATGAGAACACAAATTATTTTACTCACAGCTACTCTTAAAGAACTTTCTTTCCAACTCACTCTGCTTCCCTGCCCCACTTACATGCTTTCACAAGACTTGATGCTTAGATGTGCACACTTTTAACTTGCTGCTACAGTCTTCTGTGCTTCTCAACAACCTCCTCACACACATTCCACAACCCAAACTAATTTCTATTTTTCAGTCTTCTCATTTTCACTACTTTTACTTTTTTACTATTTTTCTTAAAATAAAGGTAGGGTAAAAGAAAATATGCATACTGCAAACAAAACACCTTAGGAAAAAAAAAACCCAACTGTCATAACTATAAGAAGCACCATCATTTATAAATTCAAAGGACAGCTTGTGCATTTAGCCCTGTTGCAAATAACACAAGGTAGCAAATGCTCTGAAGAATGGCAACGTTCTAAAGCAGTATCTTTTTTTAATACTGAAATATCATATGCAACTAAAAAATCCTAAGATGCAACTGCATGGATTGCCAACCCTGTCCTTCTACCTCCTCCTTTCTTTATATGAAGGATATAACAAAGTGCAATCTGTCACTTCCTCCAAGCAAAATAAAAAAAATATACACAGCCATCTTCGCCTTCAGCTCCCCCCTACATTATACAAAGTGAATAACGCAGAAGAATCAGCAGATGGTGCTGTCCTCATAATGGATTTTTCAGTCTCCTCGTAGTTCAGAATGAAGGAAAAAGATTCTCACTCTAAACTTTTTTCCCCTGAGTTTCAGTGCATGCGGAAAAAAACAATCAGATAAAACTAAAAAGGAAAAATGTTGCTATTTGTTGTTTTTAATAATGGCAAACCGAGTCTGGAAACAAGGAGTCAGATTCACAAGCAGACATAGATGTCACTTACACAGTAAATGAAAAAGGTCAGGGTGATGCACACAGTCCTGACGGCTCAACGGTCAGCACCTTCCTCCAGCATGTTTGAGACCTCTCAGAACAGGGACACCAATGCAGTTTTCCAGTCTCTCAGGACAGTGCAATAAAAACACAGCACAGACTACTGCAAGGTGGCCAGCTATTCTATTTTGTATTGACTAACATGAACTGAAGCAGGGAACCACAGTGTCACCTCTCCTGGGAGACTGCTTCAAATTGGGAGGCTATAGAATTGGACCAGTGCATGTATTTATAGCTGCTACCTCCCCACCCCAGCCCTGTAAGTGGTGCTAGTCACCTGTGAACCCTACGTGGAAAACCAAGTGTGTTTCAGAAATGGTAAATCAAACCATTTTGACATTCTTAAAATGCTCCCTCATTTGTCTTTCAGCTGAAATTGAACTAATTAAGTTTGGATGACATTTTTCTCTAAATTCTCTGCAATACTTTCACCTATTTCTACCAGCAGGGGCAGCAGAGGAAGACAGAAACTGATGAAAACCTCTCTGGAAGTCTCTAGGGGCCTACAGAATGAAATGCTTGCCAAAACCTTGCAGCTAATAACTGTGGAGGTAGGATTGGCCCTAGGACTATTGGTAAGGTATACAGACATTTCAAGAGGCTGTAATAAATTTAAATTCTCCGATGGTCTATTCTATAGAAATTTAGAATCCCCTCATCTTCATGAAGTTGGAATTATTTCTGTAACAAGTGAATGATGAAACTAAGCTAAGAAAAATCACTTTAACAATGTGTCATCCCCCAGCATAAATTTTAGATGGCAATTGTTTTTATTTTCTCATGTTATGACCCACATTAAGGCTCTAATAGGTTGAGAAAAATGTGCAAAATAAAGCACCCAGAAGCGATACCACATAAATAGATAGGTATTAAGCTATATTCTTACCTGGAAGCAAGACCTCTTCGTAAATGGTATGTCGTCAACATTAATGAGTAAAGCAATACCAATTCTACAGGAAAGTACTTGAAAAAGTGATTTGATACAGCTTCCTTAATTTTAGCACTGCATATCCCAGAGGAAGCAATTACAGGACAAGGTCGAATACTATGGTGTCTCATTCATACCAAATGCAACCTTAAATGAAACACTGGATTGCAGTTTAAACAGTGATTTAAATGGTCTGTGATGTAAAAAGCTCAGATTTTGCATCTCAAGGTGACTTGGTAGACTGAAGAAGTTAAGTTTTTACTTGTAAAACCCTGTCTCAGATTTTCAGATGAAGTTTACATTTATCACACATTCTTTAACAATAGAGAGGAAAATGCAGAAACAAAAAAAATCTCATCTTTCAAGTCACAATGGTAAAGAAAACAAGCTCAATACTCATTTATAAATGTGCCTACCTTATTCATGTCCATTTCATGAGATGCAAGCTGATGTTGTGATTCTTCTAACTGGTTAACTAGAGAGTTCTTTTCCTTTGTAATTCTCTCTACCTGAGCCTCCAGCATGGCCACATTCTCAGACATGGCCACCACCTGCAAAAAGCCCAAGAACACTGTAATGCTGCAATTTGACCAACCACAGATCTACATCTTGCGGGACTTTCTCCTTGAAAGTAACTGTAGTTACGTAGTCAAAATACATAGAACTAAAAATATAAAATTAAATATATATCTATATAATAAAAACATCTAATAAAAATATCAGTTAAAACTATAACAGAATATGGCTAAGGTATTTCCAC